>NC_056739.1:1546358239-1546588239 GCF_019279795.1 Protopterus annectens
ATCCATTTGGCCTCAGAGGAGGTCTTTGCAGAGAAATCTAAGGCAACTATTGGATGGTCCTTCGGGCTTTCACCAGCCTCAAGAGAGACATTCGGGGAGGCTGGACAGCAGCCGGATTAGACCGAACTATTTTGGTCTTCTTTTTGGTAGACGGCTGGCCCTCAGGATGACAGGATTATGCCACAGCACCCTGAGGCAACAATTTAAGACACTGGTTTTCCAGCTATATGGACAAGGAGGAGAGAAGACTACGTAGGGTCTTAAGCACAAATGCCTGGCAGATACAGCACTCTGTATGATCATGGGAAGCACCCAAACAGAAGAGACACTGGAAATGATGGTCTTTATAGGGAATCTGCCCTCCAACACTGACATTTTCCCTTTCTGGATGACATGAACACAATAAACACAAAGAAATAGAAAAAAGAGAACCCCCCCCAACAGGGCACTTATCTGAAGACACAGCATGGTAAACAGCACAGTAGAAGGTCGTTTAGACTGACATTCAACTATGGCTTTCTGACTGGTGGAAAAGAAGTTCTGAGTGTGTGTGTCCATACATCACCTTTATGCCCCACTCCTTGTGCCAGAAGCATATGTTTGACACACAACACCTACACGAACTAAAGGGTTTGGTATACTGGCCAGAAGGACTATCCTTGGCAAGAGATCCCAGAAAGAATATTGCAACACTGATATGGAAGGACATCAAGTATACATTAACCTAAATTTGCCGGAATTTTCAATCAAGTCTTGTATCAATGTGGTGAAATGATGGATACACAAGTATTTCTTTTTATAAATGGAAATAGGCTGAATTACAAATTGGCAATGTAATGTTTAAGTTTGTTTTTTTAACTTTGAGAGTTCAATAGTCATGATTCAAATAATTCACATTTTGTGACCTTTTTTCAAGAAGTAGAGTCAATGAAGTAATTTCTATGTGCCTTGGAAAGTTATGTTGAACTGCTGCAGCACCATTCTGTCGGCTACAAGTGCAAAATTAAAGTCTACTGCTACTGTCCTGGCTCCTTCACCTACATGCAAACACTCCCCAACGTGATACTAGGAATCATGTGAAACAGAAAAAAATTAATGTTGCCAATACTTGGCTATTACTTTTCATTCGTATAGTCTACTTTACCTTTCTACAAACATAATTAAAAAGGTTTATTTCAATATCAGCACATCATAAACCATTACCTGTTATCAATTTGGTTTGAACCTGCTCTAAAGTCAGCAGACAGTTATCCTGAAAGAAAACAATTTGTTATCTCAAATAAGATAACGACCCTATCCAATGGCAGTCAGCAAATATACATCCAGTCCCTTCTACAAGTCAGGACAGCCCATATCTACAAAGTTAAACCGAAACAGTAGGTCAATGTTTCTAAAGTGAAAAACTACAAAGTAACAATGTACCAGCCACTGTTTACTTAGAAAATGTAACAATAATCCACATCCAAATTACCATATTTTTAAGTAATGCTTACAGAAGAGGCACAAAGTTTCACATGGAAAAGGATGTACTGTTTAGTGCCTATTAATACCAAGTAAAGAAAGAAGGCACAAAAAATGGCTCATGACAGTACAAATATACCATCATCACCCAAAGACCTTGTGTAACATTTTCCACTTGCCAAGTGTCTTGTGCTGTCTCAGTTTAGTGACTAAATATATTTAACCACTACTGCTTCAGTTCTATCAACTGTATTGCAAAACAACATCCTGCATTGAGAAATTATTGCTCATATGCTGTTTACTTGACTTTTTCCTCTAACATTAGCTATTTTTCTTTTGTATTCTGTACAGTTTGTCTTGCAAAAAAAAAAAAAAAAAACTATATATATATATATATATATATATATATATATATATATATATATATATATATATATCAAGGCCTCAAAGACTCTTAATCTTGTTGTGCTCAGAATTATTTCTTTTGCCATTTTTGGCCCCACTGGCTGCCAATCATTAGCCCACTTCCAACCAATTGAACTATTTTTTCCCCATCACTGGGGTGAGAGTTGGCCAGGACAGGCCATCATTTAGGCGGCCATTGGGGTGCTTTGGCTTACTTATGTTTGCACCTTGTCCCCCCGCCCACACTCAAAAAAGTTCTGGGGAGTGAAGTGCAAATAGGCTATCTATGAAGGCTGTCCCGTCACTTCCACAAGGGGCAATCTCTCCAAACAGCTCTGCCCCTTCCTTGGAAGCATAAGAAGTGGTTTCTCTGGTTTCCACCAGGGAAATCACACTTCATTGTGAGTGTATGTAACTCTTCCCACCCATCACCCCATTAGAGTAGCGTAGGTCACGCCAGTGCTGGGGCCATTAATCAAGCCCTGGTCACCTGGATCACAGTCAGGGATTGTTCCTTCTATTTTAAGGAGCCAGATTGTGTTCAGAATTACCAACACCATGTTAAGCCTCCAAGACAAAGAGCCAGCACTGGAAAAGTCATTAGGGGATATTTGTCTAGTAGTTGCACAAATATTCACAGACTTCAGCTGAGAAGTCATTATACAGTTAGCACCTTCTGGTTCAGTACAATAACTATTTCCTAAAAATATGAAAGGCTATACTGTGGAAGTAGACCTAAGTCAGTAATAAACCATTTGAGAATGGAAAGCATTGCTAAGTGACAGATGCAGATTTTGAAGCTGCAAGAATCCTGCAAAAAGAATCAAAATGTCAGAGAGACAAAAGTTATATACTTACTATAATGCTAGACTCTTTCATTCATGGCCATCTGATATCACCTGTGGGTCTTTGAGCCAATTATCAGATCTGACCTGGCAGCATTAATACTCCAGCCTTAAACCCCTTTAAGATTTTCCTTCCCATGATCCACTAGTGCCCAAATGACCACAGATACGGTTTGACACGGCATGACCCAAGTACAGACACAGGCATTTCTGAATGCTAAGCAAACCTTATCAAGGAAATAATAAAAACCTTCGGTCTTACAAGTTCAAGGAAAGGGGATGGAGGGCGGGTTGTGATATCAGTCTGACATGAATGAAAGGATCTAACATTATGGAAAGAACATAACTTTTGTATCCTATTCATTCAGTCTGCCCAATCTGATCTGTGGGTCAGAATCCCAAGCTACCCAACAGCCTGGATGATATCATGACAGGAGACCTTTCATCTATCGAAGAACACCTGAAGAAGGCAGTAGAAGTTGCTACTGCCCTGATGGAACAGGCTCTAGGCTTGCTTGGCAAAGGTCTGTTGTTGGAGGCATAAATTAAGGAAATACATTCTGAAAGCCTTCTATAAAGAGTAACCTTAGAAACATTTTGGCCGAATTACTAGATGCACAGGAAATACATAGCTGTGAATCTTTCCTACACACTTTGTTTCTGTGCAGGTAAAAGTGTAATTGAATATGCACATCCAGTGTATGAGGAATGTACACTCCTTTGTTGGAATAACTGAGAAAGAGGACTGGAAGATGAACGGGATGCAACACAGCTAGCTCAAAAGCAACCTTAGGAAGGAAAAATGGGTTTATCCAGAGTGATTGTCTGTCTTTGTGGAATACTAAGTAAGTGGCTCATGATGAAAGCTCATGAAACTCCGAAATCCTTCTAATGGAAGAGATAGCTTTAGTTTTAGATAGTTTTCCAGGAAAAGAAGCAGGTTCAAACACAGGCTTAGTTAAAGCCTCTAGAATTAGGTTTACATTCCATAAGGGAAATGACTCTCTGATGGGAGATCTAAGCAAAATGACTCTCTTGAGAAATGCTTTACAAAGCTTATATGATGTGAGACAGCATTTCTGATGGCTCAAATGAAAATTAGAAATGGCAGTTAGTTGTACTTTAACTGTGGAGAAACTAGATCCAAAACTGGAACTAAGAAAGGAACAATATTTTGTAAGCAAGCCCATAGCACAAATGTCTTCCACTTACTAGCATACATCCTGTGGGTAGACTCCTTTAGGGAAGGTATTAATAGTTTAACCACCTCTGAAGAGACAGGTTTGTAACTGGCCATTACTGGAACTGGAGAAGAAAGGTGGTTAGTGACAGGCAATGGAGATCCAGGTGAGGCTTCCTGGATGGTGAAAAATAAGATCCTATACCAGATCCAGAATCTGGGGGGGGGGGGTTCCCCTACATAAGGCCAGAGAAGGTGTCTTAATCAGGTAAACAGGATTCTTTTAGTAGCCTGACACTAAAGGATCCAGGCAAGGAAGGAGAGGAATGAAAAGGTTGAGCTCCCCCCCCCCCAGGGGGAAGGGAAGGTTGCAAGCACTTGGAAAGCATATAGGGCAGATGAGATTTTTCCTGCAAAGACCAGGGAAACCTTCTATTCTTTGGGAATGGTAGGCAAGTCCGCTTATTGGCAATATCCCTTAAAGAAATGAGAAATTACCACTACAGTTAAGCCGACTGCACATCCACCTCCCTTGGAAACTGAGCATATACAGGGGATGTAGGATCACAAGAAAAAAAAAAATCTTCAAATCACGCCTGATGGCTGCCTTAATGATGGCCCCTCTCAGCTGACTCTGACAGAAGTGGACCGGTTTAAAGTTGTGTGACAATAAGACCAATAAATTCAGTTTCTGAAATATTTAATCCTACAATGTCTGTCCGCATTCAAATATATATTTTTGATATTTCACAACAAACGCGTCACATTTTTTTACCAAAATACTTTACTGCAAATGACATATTTATACAAAGTAAAAATCTGTAACATATTTACAGTGGCATTTCATAACACTAATACTCAAAGGGCAACAAATGCCAGAAGCAGAATAACTCTTTCTTACATGTTCAAAAAAAAAGTTTTTATAAGTATGTCCTGTTTTGTATGTAGTGACATAGTCACAGAAATGTACAACTGCCATAAATTAGTTTAAACAAGCAACTAGTGAGCAGTCTCAATTGGTATTAATTGGTTGATATTTTTCTTGTCTGGTGACCAAATCTGCAAAATGTTTACGTAATATTATAATCCGAGAAGTGTTTTGGCTTCTTCACTTTGTGCCATCAAAGTTTCACTAGCATATTTCTGCAACAGTTCCATTTTCTTTCGCCGTACAATGGCTTCTTCAATCTGAAACAAGCATATAACAGAAAAAATTGTAGTATTTGTAGTGTATTATTTGCTGGAAGTTCACACAGTAACCCCAAAAATCCACAAAGTAAAACTACATGGTGCATATGAGTAGGTAACAATGAGAACCATAAAACCTGTTGTGTCTAGTTAGCTGTGCAGCTGGTCCCTAGAATGTAAGGCTGAGTGGAAAGGAGCTTAGCAAAAAGTATGTTTTAGGGTACAGCCCAGTACTTTGCATTAAATAGCATGCCCAAAGGACCTTCTTGGACTGACAAGGCTTCAACAGTTAGCAGGAACCTTGATAAGGCACCTTGAGAGCCACTCTGAAAGGATTACCCACTCAGACAAGCAGGCTATCCAGTGGTACTGAAGGAGACCGGAATTTAGGAAACAGTCTTGGCTGCCAAGAGGGCTTGCAAGAGTGATGGACTATGCTTATTTAGAAGCTGTTCCCATTATGAAGGCATGAAGTACTGACAAGAGACACCTTGGGGCTTCAATACCCCCCACCCCCAACAAGAGCTTGGTATGCCACAGGGAAGGAAAGGGAAAAGTGGATCCACTGTTTCCAATGACCCATACCTAGTATATAGTTACTCCACACATAGCCCCTAGAAAAGCACCAGAATACTGCCTAGGGCAATTAATGGCCACTAGACTACATTCTCTTAAGCATGCTTAAACAATCCAGGCCTGTCCTGCTGCTGTTAGTTTTTACTTGTAGTTCTTGTGATCAGAATGGATTGCAACATTGCAGAAGTGTAGCTGGGTGACAGCAACACAGCACAGCATTAGCTATCATGTGCCACAACATGACAACTTGATGGGGGAAAATGAGTGCACAAACAGTAAATAACATTTTATATGACACTGCATGCACAACCTTATGAATTACAAGATTATAAAATGAGCACAACAGTATTTAAACTGCATGTATCTCTCTAATGTTGACTTCATTATTACCATGGACCCACTGTGTACTTCAGACCCATGGTTTTACCAAACCAGTGACGTAATCAATGCAATACAACATGTTAAAAGAACGTGGTCAAAAAAAATCATTCACAAGGGTATGCATTCATATTATTGTCAACCATTTCATGAAAGCCTCTTGATGATACAGAACAGATGCACTTTGAAACAAATTGCAACTTACCCAAAGGTCTGACAGTCTTGTAGTTAAATTATAAGATTTTTTAATTTGCCTGTTTGGTTTATTCAGTTCAATCAAAAATCTTTCAACTGAATGGTAAGTGACAATCTTTCATAAATCCCACTAAAAGAATTTTAAGTAGTAGTTTAAAATAAATACAATATATTGGCTGAAATGTTAACTTGCCTTTCAATAAAACTCTAGGTTCATAGGACAATACTAGGCTATTGGCCCAGAGGCCCTTATAAGCCTAGTCAAGAATTTTACCCATGTTCCCACAAAGTCAGCACCTGTTTTCCCTGTCCACCAGGGACACAGGTGGGATCCCAGGGGTATATTTTCTGTTTCCCATCCAGTCGTCCAGGTTCCTCTTAAAGAGGGCTAGTGAGGTACTCTGCTTGACATGGAGGAAGTCTATTCCACAGATGGGGAGCCATTGGGACAGAAATCTATCCCGCCAACAAGTTCTATTAATGTCACAGACCAGGTTGAGACCTTGCATGTGGGTTGCGCGAGTGGAGTTTGACTTACGGATATGCAGCAAATCCATCAAGGCTGAGTCTGAGATGGCCTTGTATGCCAGACACAGGTCACCTCTGAGTAGTCTGTACAAGACTGAGTAGAGGGACAGGGCTTTTAGCCTATCTGTATAGTATAGGTGTTTGAAACCTTGTATTTTCCTGGTCAGGAACCTCTGTGGTCTCTCCAACTGCTGCATGTGGCTGGCAAGGTACATGCTGAAGGGGGAATTATACTCAATAATGGGTCTGATAAGGGAGGGGTACAGGGATGTTATGACCTCCTTGTTCCTAGATGAAATACTATTACTTATGAGGTGGGCCATGTAGAAAGCCTTCCGTACAATGGAGGCAACATGGTGATCAAAAGTCAGATTGCTATCAACTTGGGTGCTCAAGTCCCTCACGACTGATTGCATGCTTAGTACTTTGTTATTAATGTGATAATTACTGGGAACATCATTTTCCCCAAGGGGGATAATGATGCATTTCTTGGCATTCAGCTTGAGGCCATGTTTCTGGCACCAGTCATTAGTTTGGTTAAGGCCCTCTTGGAGGATGTTCACATCACTAGGGGAATTTATGACAGTGCCCAGCTTGCAGTCATTAGCAAACGTGGTCAGCCACAGACCACTGTTTTTGGCTTGCATCTCAGAAAAGTATATCCCAAACATCAGAGGCCCCAAGACCGATCCTTGGGGTACGCAGCTTGTTACGGGTCTACTACTAGAGGTGGCCCTCCCCTATTTTGACTGAGTGGGTTCCATCAGTTTGCTAGTTAGCTATCCATCTGGTAACATATAGGTTGATGCCTAGCTGGGAGAGTTTATCTATTATGCCTGAGTGGGGAATAGTGTTGAAGGTTTTGGCTAGGTTACAGTAAGTGGTGTGCACTGTCTTGCCCTCATCCATGGCTCTGGTGACTGTTTCAAAGAAGGCGACCAAGTTTAACAGGCATGATCTCCCTTTGACAAAACCAAACCATGTGGGATCAAGCGTTTGGAGGTTGCCAATGTCCTTGTTTATAAGGTCCATGATAATGCGTACCATGGCCTTGCAAATCAGGCTAGTTACGCTGATGGATCTATGACTGCCTGGATCAGTGGACGCTCCACCTTTGTGCAGAGGGATGACAGTGGCGGTCCTCCATTCTGCCGGGATGAAGCCGGTGCACAGGCTTTGGTTGAATAGGGTGCCTAGTGGTGCTGACAGCTCTTGCCTGAGTTTATGTAGGACACAGCCAGGAATGTTGTCAGGTCCCATGGAGGCTGTATTTTTTGCCTTTGAGAGGGCATTAATAACCTGCGCCCTGGTGATGAGGGGGAGGGGGGGGCAGATGCTGGGGATGTCCTGGTTTACTGATGGGGGGACAGGGTGTGAAGTTTTCACTTAACTTGTCTGCCAGCAGCTTGGCTATATCTATAGCATTTGTGTATGTGGTGTTCTTGATGACCACTTCAGAGCAGATCTGGGAGTTACCATTGAGACTGCGGACGTATGTGAAGAAGTCGATACCTGTTCATACATATTAACATTATTGTATTCTAGGAGGCCAAAACCAAATGTGGAATCTCAGGACATCTATCTTCTGCATTTTTTCCACTGTTATTGGTTATCCTTCCATAAGCATAACCAGCCTTCATATTTACATTTGTCATTAATGAGGTGCAAAAACAAGCCCACTGTGGATGGCTACACAATGAAGATTCATTTGCAACTAAGATCAGCAGCAACTTTTGTCTGTGCACTTGAAAATGTATCTACAGAAATGTTTTTGACCTTTGTCTATGTTTCATAACTTAGCATCACTGTCTCGCTGTTTTCAAACAGACTATGCTCCTCTTTTTTAAATGTTGCTGCTGTACCATATCTGCATTAACAGACTCAAAGTCAGACTGTCAGGCACAGTTTGCAAACTGTATAAAACAGTTTCTGTTCAAGCTCTAAGGGAAATTTAATAAGATGAACTAATGCTGTCACAAAGGGATTCTTCCAAAGATAAACAGCTTCTATAAAATTTGCTGGCACTGGTTACAATTTTCAGACTTGTCAGAAAAGAGCCTAGTACAGCAGATGCCTTCCCTTCACATCATTCTTATCTACAAATTGCAAAATGAGTCCACTCTGGATAGAGGGAGAGATGCATCACTTGTGAGACTCCAAAAGTCATTCAGTGAGAGACACTGCAGTTACGAGGTAATCAGTATAGTAGTATATTTTTAAAATAGTGACTCTGGCAGCAGAAAAACAACTAAGTGCATATTTAACCTTTTATCAGTCATTTTTGACTAGTACCTATGTAACATTGGTTTTATGCTGCGATAGCTCTGACACTGGTAGCTTGTGCCAGTAGAAATAAGTTTACCACGTACCATTTTCAGTTCTTCCAGCAAAAAAAAAACTAAAAAAACAAAACAGCAGCATATACTTTTACATTTATTAGTTGTTTTAACACATGACCACTCCTTGGTGGGTCTATGAATGGGGTCATCTTTCTTCCATTCCAAATCAGCATTTTTTTTTTCCTTTTCTTTTTTTGGAAGCTCGTACATGTGGCGGATAATAACTTATGTCAGCACATTGAGCTATCATAGAGCTATCATAAGTCACAGCAGGCCAAGCTCCACAGATCACTGGTCTACTTCCATCAGCCACTAAGTAACTATACTTTCTATTATGAGAAGCAAAGGAAAATTTGGCATTTATGTTGTTAATAACATACAAGTACATACTTGTTTGAATTGGAGGAAACTCAAAAAGTTTCTGATAGATGGAAGGGATGTTCAAGTACTAACAGACTGTGGGCATTTGTGATCTGTGAAGGATGGTCCCCTTACAGGTCAAATGACACGGAAATCACATTATCCATTTATCTATCAGTGGATATCTACTATGGAGAGTCAACAACTGGGCTGAATACAAAGCTGCAAGTCCACCAAACTGGAAAGATCTAGTGGGCATTCAAAAGACAAAAAGCTCAAAATCTGACTCCTTAAGTAACGAGTTATTGAAACAGATCTGATTCCTAGACATGCAGTCCAAAAAATAATGCATGCAAAATTGCAAACTAACAACCAAGTGAGCATGACACAGATGTCTGTAATGGATGCACTTTTGAAGGAAGCACTGTTAGCAGCCACACCTATAAAGTGCCTCCTTCCAGTGTGTGGTGAGACACCAAAAAGATATACATTCCACCCACTATCAACCATTTCATCAAAGCCAGCTTGGCTAATACAGAGTAGGTGCAGTCTGAAACAAAATTTCAACTCACCCAGAGGTTTGGTAATCTTGATAATAGTTGTACCAATCAGGAGAGGTGCAAGGAACTTTGCTGTCCAATTAATAGACAGCTCGAGAGAAAATGATTTGCAATGGTGACTGCTTGCCCTTCTCTCCTCCTAGTACAGGAAATGAACATCTGTTCTAAGCTTCTAAACTAATATATTTACTTCAGGTAAAACCTGAATTGGCAATGAACTACCCAGAATGTAATCTACTATTTTTCACCTTAGAAAATAGATGAATGGAGTGGTTCGAGAACAGTTCATAAAGATTAAACCACCCTCGGAAGGAATAATGGATCATTCTAAGGGACACCTTATCATTCTGAAAGACTAAATTTTGTTCCCTATTATATAAAGAACTTGCAGCTCTGAGATCATGTGAACGGAACTGATGGCCACTAGTGATGTTTTCCAAGGTACGAACTGCAGACAGGCAAGCTTCATAAGGTTTATATATCACAAAGTGGCCAACACCTGCATTCTAAACTTAGAATAACTAATACCAAAATCACAAACTAACTGTGACAGGTCAGTGTGACCTACAAATATTGTGAATGGGATGGAATAAGGTAACGTTCCACCAAAATGGAGAACCTTTTCCACGTTCAGAGTACACGTACAGAGCTGAAGGCTTCTTTCAACTAATTAAGACACCACAGCCGGAAGGCATGACATGATCAGTGGGTTTATGACAGCTAGGCCCTTGGGTGAAGCCAGTCACTATCCTAACTATGGAAGACCTCCTTGCCTAGGATTAGGAGAGTTTCCATCATAGTCATGGACCACAAAGTCCAGAAATCATATCATTCTCATTGTCCAAAGACCAAGAAAGAATAGTTGTGTAAAATCTTACCATAACCATAGATGTCCTCCTCTTCCATGTTGCAGTATTCTAACATGTGGGATCCTCCGCTTGAGGTGACCCGAAATAAGGCTCATATACAAAAGCTTAGCCTGGCTGCTGTATGGTGCATGGGACGTCACACACAGGGACTATAAACCGTGGGTCATAAATGCGATGTCCGCACATACAGACCTCAGAACTGAATGCCCCAGTCAGACAATAGTTTAAGGCAAGCTGAAAGGATGCCATACAGAAAGGGAAAAGGTATGGTAGGAGGTGGGACAGGAATCTTGCAATATGGAAGAAAAGGATATCTAGGGTTATGGTAAGATTTTACACAACTATTCTATGTCTTTCTATTCTCATGTTGCAGTATTCTACCGTGGGAGAGTACCAAAGCTCAACATATGTTATGAGAGGTGGAAGAGGATGCAGTCTCCAAGAATCCATGGAGGATGGCTTTTAACAAATCCTGCTCTAGTCCTAGAGATGCAATCCAGTTTATAATGTTTAGTGAAAGTGTGGACTGAAGACCATGTGGCAGCCTCTAAAATGGGAGGCCACAGATCTGGTTGAGTGGGCGCTGACAGTGTAGGGTAACTGTTTCCCATGGAAGGACTAGCAGAAATATATTGTTTTGGAAATCCATGAAGATATAGTTTGTTTGGATACAGCTTTCTCTAGAGCCCTGGGGTGAAAGGATACAAACAACTGGTTGGACTTTCTGATCTCCTTAGTCTTATCCAGACAGAATCTAAGTTGTCTGAACATCAAGGGAATGGAGCACTCTCTCACTGTCATTCTGAGGGGAAGGAAAGAAAGTGGATAAATTAACAGATTGGTTAAGGGATAGTTTGTATGATGAGAGACCCTATGAGGTAAGGTGGGTTAGCCATGAGTGCTTGTAACTCTGAGACTCTTCCGGCTGAAGTTAGGGTGACAAGAAGCACTGTTTTCCAAGTGCACATCTTTAAGGTGGCTGAAACTGCTGGTTCATATGGTGCAGTAGTGAGTTTTTCCAGAATAAAATTCAAATCCCAAGGAGGAGGGATGGATTTTCTTGGTTGTCAGATGTGAAGGACCCCTTTGAGAAAGAGCTTCACTGCTAATCTGGGTAGTAATGGTGGACTGAGGGGCAAGCAAAGCTGAGACAGCTGACAAATGGACTTTCACTGAGGAGTATGAAAGTACAGATTTTAGGAGCTCACACAAATAAGACAAAACTAGAGGTACATCCTCCTGAAAGGGGTCAAGTTGTTTGTGAAGACACCAAGTGGAGAACCTTTTCCAAATGGATAAGTAGGATCTCCTGGTAGTGGGTTTCCCGGCCTCCGGCAGGACAGACAGCACATCCTCTGTGTAAAGGTGTCTACATGGAATCAAACGTTGATCACCCACAGGGTTAGTCTAAGAGTTTGCAGGTATGGGTGGATAAGAGATCCCTTCTGTTGTGTGATGAGGTCCACCTTGTGAGGCAACTTATAGTGATTGCCCTTGGCAAGTGACAAAAGAACGGGGAACCAGTGCTGCCTTGGCCAAAGGGGGGTCACCACCAAGATTTTTGGGTTGTCCTGCTGAATCTTCAGCAGGACTTTTTGTATAAGAGAGAACAGGGAGAATGCATACAGAAACATCCCCTTCCAGGAAATTGTGAAGGTGTCCACTCTCCAGGCTTGTGGGAATAAAACATCTCTGTGCAAATTCCATTTGTGTTTTTGAGACAATGATCTACTGAGAGCATCTGCCTAATCATTGTTTTGTGATGGCATGTAAACTACCTGTAGTGTTACCTTGGGGAGGGTAGCCAACTCCCATGCTTGGATGACCAGTCTGCAGAGTAAGAAAGACTTGGTCCTCACTTGCTTGTTGATGTACCACAGGACTGTGGTGTTGTCTGTAAAGATTTTGAGAGGACCTGAATGTATGAGGGGAAGGAATGCCTTCAGGGCTAGGAGAAGGGCAGTCATTTCCCTGATGTTGATTTTTTTCGAAGGTGGGGGTCCCACTGCCCCTACATCTCGAGTTCATTCATAGTGGCCCCCCAACCCAGATTGAATGCATCTGTGTACAGCTGTTGAAGTGCAGTGAGAGGCTGTAAAGGAAATCTTGGACTCAGATGAATTTACTAAATCAACCACCTGATTTCTTTCTTTAAACAGGGAAGGAATGACACCTGAAAGTCTAGTGGATGGGCATGCTGGGACCATACATTCTTCAAAAAACATTGAAACTTCCTCATGTGCGGCCTGTCAAGAGGTAATATGGGAAGTGTGGCTGCCATCAGACTCAGGAGGTGAAAGAATTCCCTGGCTGAAATGCAGCTGACTAGGGGTAGTTTATGAAAGAAGTTGGTTAGTGAAGTGAACTTTTCTGGTGGGAGAAAGGTCTTCATCAAATCCATTCTTATTCTGCAACCCAAGAAAATCTGGTCTTGAGAAGGAATAAGGGAGGACTTGAGAAGGCCAACTGCGAAGCCCAGACTTTTGAGGAGGGAAATGGTGAATTGAAGGCGTGTCTGCAGGGTACTTGGATCCTTGGATGAGCAGATTGTCCAAGTATGGGAAGATTTGAATGCCTCTGTTCTGCAAAAGGCCACTACGGGGGCTAGACATTTTATAAATCCCCTTGGTGCCGTAGACAAACCCAAAGGCAAGGCAGTAAACTGATAGTGTGAAGACTGCACTGCAAAACACAGGAATTTGCAAAATGCTGGGTGGATAAGGATGTGAAGATAAGCCTCCTTCAGGTCTAAAGTAGCCATGAAGGAAATGGGTATGTCAAAAGAGGAAGAACAGTTTGCAGGGACAGCATGCAGAAAGTGGGTACATCAAGAAAGGCGTTTAGAAGAGACCGGTCCAGGATGGGTCTCCATGGGCCCTCCTTCCCTGGGACTAGGAAGAGCCTGGAATAGAAGCCTTGACCTTCCTGTCCTGGGGACACTCTTTATATTGTGCCCTATAGGACCAGATCTTGTATCACTTGAGGGATGAGATGGAGTTGTTTTTCTGGAGGGAGGGTATATCTTTTGGGTAAGGTTTTTCCTGCCAAGTCATAAAATATCCTTTTTCTGCAACTGATAAAGTCCAATTGTCTGAGATGATTTGTTGCCACAGGGGAAGACAGTGAAAGAGGCAGGCGGAAAGGGGAAGATGGTAAGGGGGTTTTGACAGTCACATACTGTTAGGCCTGTCAGGAAAGGGCTGTCTTTGATTAGTTTTAGAGGTGCTGGGTCTGGAAGAGGAAGGTTTCCTGACACCTTTTCTGGATATGGAGGTAGAAGTTGCAGAGGCCTTCCTGACAACACTTGGTTTGGCAGGGTAGTTTCTGTGAAACTTAGGCAGTGGTGAGACAAAGAGGTGCCTGAGGTCCTGCAGCTCCTTGCTTTTCTCCCTCAGGTTTTTGACCAACTCCGCTGTTTTCCAAAGAGGAACTTACTGTCAAGAGGGGCATCCATAATCTTGTTTTTGAAGCCATCAGGCAACGGCTGTAGCCTGAGCCAGGAGTACCTATGAAGGAGTGATGCTGATGCAGCTGACCTAGCTGATGCTTCAGCAACATAGCTGCATTTTATGGAATGTCTGGTGACTTGTGCAGCTAATGATAGATTAGAGACAACTTGTGGTTTGGTGGGGGAATCTGGAATGGAGGAAAGCAGATTCATGGCTTGTGAAACTAGGTCTAAAGCTTATTTTACCATACGAGTTCGGTAATTAATGGCTCTAAAGGCCAGGGTTGAAGAACTATAAATTTTCCTTGCTAACCTGCCCATCGCTTTGCTACCTTTATCTTACGGCAGTAGGGAAGAAGAGGGTAACTGACTGGATTGTTTGTCTGCTGAGACAGCAAAAACAGCTGGATCTGCCATGGGAGGTTTAATAAGGAATTTGAAGTCATCAGGGACTTTACAGAACCTGCGTGGTTTCTTAGGGGCAGGTGGCTGAGACTGGAGTCTTGAAAGCTGAGGCAAAAGCATCCAAATAGGCTGGGATTACTGGCATTATAGCTGAGGGGGAGGGGGATTCCATCTGCAGAAGCTCATAATACCTATTTTGTACTTCTGTCATTTGTGTGGAATTCCACTTAAAGTATTCCCTCATTTTGGAAATAGTCTCCCCAAAGGTGATGTCCTCAATTGGGGAATCACCCTTCAAGGAACCCTCGTCAGCAGAGCAGTATTTCAGGGGAGAAGCCAGCTGTGAGGCATAGGACAGGGGGAGGAGGAGGAAGAAGTAGGAGAAAAATCATCTTCCTCATGGGTCTGTGGATGTGCCAATGGGCCAGCAGAAGCAGGCCTGGGGTTCAAGGTTGGAAGAGCAGCAGGAGTCTGTGATGAAGTAGGCCTCAGGGCCAAGAAGGCCTGAAAGAAAGATTGGGAAAATGCCTACCAATCAGGCAAATCTTCTGATGGAGGAGACAAATGCTTAGACCTCTGTTTCCCTCTAAGAGGAGTCGTCTTAGGTCCTGGCTGAGTAAATGAAGGCCTAGTGTCAGATGTCAGCCTAGGACTAGAAGCGCCTTTCTCGGTAATGGATGAGAATGCTAGCCATTCGGGTGAACCTGGTTCCCCCTGACGTCGGAAGCCAATGTCATTGGTACCTCTGTGTACGAGCAGGCTGGAGAAACAAGGGTGGCATTCAAAACAGTACCCGCTGAAGTCACTAAGCTTATTGGACGTACTTCAGCCCCTAGACCGGCAGCTGGTGGGACATCCGTACTCGGAGGTGCAGTAACTGGCCTAGCTACTTTGGCCTTTTTCTGCGGTTCTACTGAGACTGCAGGTTTCAATTCCATACCTCTGACAAGGCGTTTGAGTTGCTGTTTCTCAATGAAAAGCTTTAGGGCTGTGAGATGGCTGTGCAGTGTTTCTGGAACAAACGAGTGGCAGATGCAGCATGCTTTGTAGTTGTGGGAAGGCCCTAAGCAAAATTAGCAGAGGTTGTGGCGGTCTTTATGCAGAATTTGTCAACCGCACTTACATTTTCCCTTCCTAGATGACATGAATGGAATCAGCTAAGGATAAATTATACAGCATCCTAAGCTAGCAGAGAAAAGAGAGAAAAATTCCCCAATGGGGTACTTATCTTTTCAGGAGGCATTTGCTCGGAGCAGAATGAACAAGATGACATTCGACTGGAGGCAGAGAAGTTCTGAGGTCTGTGCATGCAGACATCACATTTATGGCTGATAGTTTATGGTCCCTGCATGTGATGTCCCATGCACCATACAGCAGCCAGGCTAAGCTTTTGTATATGAACCGGACTTTGGGTTGCCTCAGGCGGAGGATTCCCACATGTTAGAATATTGCAACATGAGAATAGAAGGACATAGATAAGTTATTGCTTTCTTTTTCTATGAATTTTGTAATGGGTTGAAGCAGACAGAATGGTAAGAAGGCATACAGAAATCTCCCATTCCACAAGATAAGGGAAAGTCTACCAATATTCCTTGTTTCCTGCTGCAACAAAAAGAATGGATGAGGAGGACTGCATTCTCCTAAGAAATTAATAGGTCATCTTCCAGAGTACTACACTCTTGTCTGGAAAACCTAGACTAAAGTACATGAATTTGCAACTCCAAGAGGAAAGTACAGGATCAGTTTAGTAATCCCAACCCCATGTGGAATTTGCAAGGATTTATAACTTCTGAGATACTGATATTTTGTAATGCTTTAACATCAGACATGCATCAGCTCTAGATACAGTGGGGACAACAAGGAGCTCCCTTGTTCATTTATCTGCACAGATGGTGCAAGAGGGTACCCCCTTGTTCATTTAAGTACTGCATGACAGACCGCCTTCCAGACCAAATTAAGACTGGCTCCTGAAGCAGCCCTCCCCCTCAATACCTTTAAGGCCAGAAGGACTGCACATACTGCCAGCTGACTAATGTAGAGCTCCCTTTCAAGGGAAGACTACTTCCTTTAAATTAGGAAAAGCCAAATCAAATACACACCCTGCAAGTAAAGCAAAAACTGACAGAATCCTTCAACAAGGAAATGAAACTAGAAAGTGACATATAAGCACACGGTGACTCTATCTACTGGTACCTCAAAGTCCACTGCAACACATGCATGCTGTTAAAGTGGCACCACAAAGACAGCTGTGATCATCAAACTCAGAAGATATAGGAAGATCCTCACTCAGACTAGTAAGTTTATGGCTTCCTGCATTCCCTTTTGTAGGGAGGAATGACTGATAATGGACAGAGTCCAGATCTGCATCAGTGAATGAAATCCTCTGATATGGGATTGGAAAAGATTCTTTTCAATTTGTCATCTCCAGGGAAAACAGCCATGGGAGCATCCACTCCATGGAAGCAATCAAGAGCTAGTCATCTATACAGGTGAACATGTGAAGCATCTTCTCCCGCAACGCTTTGTCCACCGCAGCTTGGAAAACACTCTGGGTGATGAGTAAGTCCAAATGGCAACATTCTGTAATGAAAGTGGTGCCAACATACAGCACTTCAAGAGTGTACTGTGCAGACCTCAGACAGTGATGTGCAGAAGACCTCCTCCACGTCCAGGCACCCTGCAGCACGATCCCTTAGACAGACATCTCAAGAAACCTGATGTATAGGATGCAGTCACTGAGATTTGGGATGGAGATGATGTCTTACATCCCCTTCTCAATCAAAAATATGTTTTCATTCCACAGAAGTAATAACCCCATCTGCCCTTACTGCCCTTACAAGGATACCATCTGTGCCTGTTCCAAAAGCTCTGCAGAAATGGAGTGCAAGCCTTCCTAGGGGAGGTCTGGAAAGGTCTAACAGGTATCAATATGCAACCCCATGTAGAACTTGCCGATCATTTATGATCACTCTCTAAGCTGCGGCAAACTCCGAGAGCTCCCCCCAGACAGCAACCTTAGGCAGTAGCCAGGACTGTGACTGCTGGGAAGTCTAAAACTTGTGATCATTCTTTACATCATTTTATCACAGATTCCATACATCCAACTGTCCAATGCTTTCTTCCAGTCAACCTTCTCTCCACCTACCTCTCTAACCATGCATCCAACACTTAAACCACACTTCATCCTCCAAGTACCACTCTTTACCAATTCTGTCTAATACTTTCTTGAATTCCTTCCAAACTAATTATAATCTAATGCTACTAAACAGCTCAAACTTCTCTTTACTCTCCCTCTCACAAACATTTTCTGACACTAAACAGATGATTCCTGGACAGAACTTGCAAACAATATCATTATCATAAGCAAACTTTTCCATAATTTGTGTCCATTAACTTACCTTACCTGATGTTTGAAGTACAACAGCGACTGCTGTCTGTTAGGCTCTCATGTTGATTGCTAGTACTACCTATGCTCTTTATCTTTTTATGTATTACACTGTGCTCTTTTGTTTATCTTTTTGTGTATTACAAAGGCTGAGCTCAAAATGGGTCCTCTGGGTTCAGTGCACTACCCTGGTCAACACATTTAAACAAACAAACACAAACAAATAAGTAAATAAAGCTGGAACTATCTATTTGAGAGTCTTACTAACAAATGAGTGCATGACTATGCAATACAAAGAAGTTATGTACTCACCATAATGTTCCATCTGAGTAGTTGTACTTCATTTGTCTTCAGCCTGTGGATTATGGATCCATCATGGCCACATTTCCAGCATCTGATCCGAGTTCCAAGCTCCTCCCCTTACCCATAATGCCCCTTGTCTCCTTCTTCCCTTCAGATCGAGTTGCTGCCAAAAAACATCACACATTCATGACCTAAAAATACATTGCCACAACTGGTAACCCAACAATTCTGAGCCCAACTATGACTAAGGACATTCCTGATGTAACCATCTACATATATGGTCAGTATCAGTGACAAGGTAGGGGGAAGTTGGGGAGGACGGTTGAAGACAAATGAAGTACAACTACTCAGATGGAACGTTATGGTGAGTACATAACTTCTTTACCTGAAGTAGTTGACTTCATTTGGTCTTCAACCTGTGGGACAGAGTCCCCAGCTACCAAACACCTGGGTGGTCCTCATGGAAGGATATTCCAGAGCACCGCAGAGCCAAAGGATGCCCTGTTCCTGGACACAATATCCAATTTGTAATGTGAAATGAAGGTATGAGATGACGACCAAGTAGCTGCAGAACAGATATCATCCAGCAAAACCCTGGACCAGAAGGCAGCTGAAGAAGCCAATGACTTAGTCGAATGTGCCTTTATCTGCCCTGGAGGGGAAATTCCTTTAGCAGAGTAGGCTCGAATAATACATTGTGAAATCCAACGAGCAATTGTCACTTTGGAAATTGGTTTACCTAAGAAAGGTTTGGAATAAGAAACAAATAACTGATCTGATTTCCGAAAGGTTTTCGTCCTGTGTAAGTAAAATCTCAACTGTCTATACACATCCAGCAGATGTAATTTATATTCCCCTTTGTTTTGAAAATTAGGGAAAAAAACTGGAAGACTGATTGTCTGATTGATATTTGCTTCTGACGCAACTTTAGGAAGAAAGGACTGATTGGTATGGAACGCAAGGAAACTCTATCTTTGTGAAAGATCACATAAGGGGTCTTCATGGATAAGGCTTGAAGTTCCGACAACCTCTTTGCAGAAGTAATGGTGACCAAACACGCAGTCTTCCAAGATAAATATCGTAAATCTACAGACTGTGGGTTAGAAAAGGGGGGGGGGGGCTAAAGCCTGAAGTACCAAAGTAAGGTCCCACTGGGGCGTAGGATCCTTCACCGGGGGTCTAAGAAGAAAGGTACCTTTAAGGAAGGTCTTACAAAGTTTAGAAGAAGCCAAGGATGACATGTTTTTCCCCACATGAAAGTTGGAAATAGCTGCCAATTGGACTTTGACTGTGGAGGAACTGGCACCCTGCTGGAAAATTCCTGCCAGAAACTCAAACTGCAGACACAGGGGCAATAAAAGGGTCTAACGCATGCTGCAAAGTCCATATGGAAAAATATTTCCATTTGCTATGATAAACCTTTCTAGTGGAAGACTTAGAGCCGCCACTAGAATAGTCTTAACTGGGGACGATAAACCTGGAGTCCTAACAATCATGGGAACTGGAGCAGCCAAGCAGTGAGCTTCAGACTGCCCAGGTCTGGGTAAGGAATCCCTGAGGGATGAGAAAGATCTGGAACTGGATCCAATGTCCAAGGTGGAGCTACTATGTGAGACCATAGGGACGGAAACCAAACTTGGCAAGGCCAGAATGGGGCGATGAGGATCACAGTGCTTCCCAGACTGCGAGCTTTCTGAAGAAACTTCAAAATGAGAGGAAGTGGGGGATAAGCATACAGAAGACCGGGAGGCCAAGCATGGACCAGTGCATCTCTGGGGGCTTCCCAATGAGGAGGGTTCAGAGCAAAGAACTCGCTGCATTTCGCTTTGGAAGGAGAAGCGAAAAGATTGCAGCAAGGATGACTCCACTTTAGAAAGGTCTGTTTCACCACTGAAGGTCTCAGAGACCACTCGTAAGGCATCAGAATAGACCTACTGAGCCCGTCTGCGAGAATGTTGGACTGCCCCGGGATGTGCGTTGCCACCAGAAAATGGCTGGTAGAGATCACCTATTCCCACACTCTCATGGCTTCGTGACATAAGGGATAAGATCTGGTTCCCCCCTGTTTGTTGATGTACCAGACCACTGACATTATCTGTCTGAATCACAATTGTCCCTAGAGGGAGATGGGCATGAAAGGCCTGCAACGCAAGAAGGACCACCCTCATCTCTAGGACATTGATATGCAAGCTGGTCTTGGCTGGAGACCATGTTCCTTGGACCGTCCTTCTTGAGCAATGCCCCCTCCCTAGCTGGGAGGCATCCGTGGTCACCGTGGTTTTGGGAAGGGACGGAATAAAAGGGCGTCCCCTGATTAGATAGGGGGACTGAATCCACCACCGCAGAGAATCCCGGCATACTCGGGAGATTCAAACGGGATGTGACAGGGACCACTGAACAGCAAGCGTCCACTGCAGAATCCATATTTGAAGGCACGCTAAGGGTAATAGATTGATCGTGGCTGCCATGGTCCCCAACGCCCTTAGCACTGTTTCTGCCGTTGGAACTTGGGCTTGAAGAATGTATAGAACATGCAATTTGAGAATGTGTATTCTGTCTGAGGTGAAGAAATACTGCGCTCTGAAAGGCTCGGAGCCAACAGTAATCCCTCGGATCTGACCTCAAGACTATTGCTCCGACAGCTTGGATCAGACATGCTCAAAGCATGGGCCGGCGTCAAGGTAGAAGGTACCATCGGCACCGACTCCCCAACCCAGAGGGTTCTCCGAAACCGCAGGTCAGATCTGAGAAGGAGTTATCAGTGTAAAAAAGGACTGCGAGCTCCCCCCTCCAGAGGGTGCTGGCAAGACCCCCAACTGGATTTGGGTGCGGATAAATCTCCACATCATCTTGTCCAGCTCCGGTTCACTGAGGCTCTAGGTGCAGCGGGAGGATGAAGCCACAGAAACTGGTCGAGAATGCTGGTGAGGGGGGACCTAACCGGCGACCTGGTCCGCTATTCCTCCAGCTCAGGGGAAAACTCTGGGGATTGAAGCAGGGGAGAGCCGGGCCTACTAGGAGCCCTAACTTTGGCTGGTGGGCCAGCTGGGGCACAGCGGTCTGGAGACCACTCTGTGATTTGTCTCCATTGCTCTTCTCCCCTTACCAGGACCTCTTGGCAGGAGTTTGAGTCCCTGAGGCCGGGGAAGAGGACGAAGACGCAGCTACTGTCCCTGAAAAGGGGGGGGGGCACAGGGGCTATTGTCCACAAGGAGGGAAGTAGTCCTTTTAAGATCAATTTATCCCTCCTGTCCTTCACTGCTCTGGGTTTGAACCCAGTACAGATAGGACAGGAGGTCTGAAGGTGTGCCACTCCCATGCACACTACACACAGTGTGTGGCCATTAGCCGGGGAAAGCAATCAGTTGGGGAAAGCTTATGGCCACACTCTGTGCACTTCCTGAATCCTAATTTAGGGGCTTCAGACATCCCTAAATAGGTCAGGCACACTCCCACACACAAAAATAGATAGGCCGAAAGGGAAAGGAGAGAGGTTTTTTTTTTTTTACCGACGACTGTCGCGGGGAGGGAAAGGATAGACGCGAGAGAAGGAAGCTTTAAGAAAGACAGAGAAAAGAGACAGAAAGATCAAAAAATAGCACTTACACTACCCACTATATGCCTACAGCTCGGACCACACTGCCTGCTTTTCCAGTGGCAAACGAGATCTGAAGTGAAGAAGGAGACAGGGGGCATTATGGGTAAGGGGAAGAGCCTGGAGCTCAAATCAGAACCTGGAAATGCAGCCGTGACAGATTTGATACAGATCCGTAACCTACAGGTTGAAGACCAAATGAAGTTAACTACTTAAGAAGTGGGCATTTTTCAAAATCTGCAATGAAGCTTCCTTTTCTAGGGTGGTTGGCAAGGCTTGGAAGAAACAGATGGGTCTAACACGGCCCATCTGAAGTGGAAATGGCCTGTTTCCTCTTCAAAATATACCAGCTGGCTGACTAGACCCCCCCCTCCCCAGAGATAACCAAGATTGGACTGCCAGATCTTCTGCCTGAGGAAAGACATCCTCAGCCAAGTCACTCTGCACAAGTGTATACTTCTGCTTACTGCCCCAGCCAAAGGATCAGTACAGTCAGAATTACAATGGGTTGTACAGCAGCTTTCTGTGAATTTAATAGTTACAGATGGCTGCTACTTCCTTAAACCCAGTCAAAGGGAGGGAGGAAAGCTATACCAGTGTCTCATCCAGCAGGGAGAACTGAAACATGAAAAGGTGAGGCAAGTATTTTAGCTCAGCCCCTGCACAAGGTCCAAGATTTAAGACCCTCTGTCAATGTGGAAAAGTGAGTAAATGTTGTGGCCTTTTGGCTAGATGAAGGAGATTACGCAGGTGGCTACATTAATATGACTGGTTAGGATCTAGCCTCCCTAAACTGAGGCTGTAGACAGTATTCACTTTCTTGGGAATCGTAGGAGCATAGTCTGGGTACTTCCAGATTGCATATATGGCATGTATGATAACAAGGCCCACAATACACATTGTCACACTTCTGAAAGGAGAGAAATGGGGACAAAGACCGCTCGACAGAGAAAACCACAAGCTTCTTAATTTCTCAAAATGACACAAAGCACAAACCCAGAACCAGGGTAGAACACAAAACCACAAAACACCTCTGGATGCAGGCAACCAAACCTCAAACGCTCCAATCGAGAGGCAAAATGACCTAGCACTCTTGTGTGGGGTCATTTACTGCACTGTTATAACTTGATATTACTTGTGAACCTCTGCTATCTCTGTAAAAAACAAAAACAAAAAAAAAAAAAAAAAAAAATCTTGCTTTTTTCCCACTTTTCTGAGAGTTAAAAAAGTTCAGTTACAGGCTTGCTGTTCCTGAACTGTTTGAAAGTTTCTGTGAGGCCATTTTTGCTTGGGCTGAAGGAGGGTCTCTGTGTTTATCAGTGGGAGTGACTAACATTGAGCAGCTTCCCTGCCCCCCGGAGAGGTGGTTACTGACTTGAAACTGTAGTTTTATTGGCCACTAGGGGTCATTTCCATAACTCCTTCATCTTCCTCTTAAAACCTAGTTGCCTCGTGGTTTGAGCGTCTTTTCAGGCTTGTTGGCTGTTGGTGAAGCACCCTCCAAGAGGAAAAAACGCTGAGAGAAGAAGGGAGCCTCTTTTGAGATTTTAAGTATTTTTCTCTGTTTATTTGCTAAGTTTTTCTGCATAGCTGCCTAGCTTGAGCATTTTCTGGCTTGTTAAACTTGATTTCTGTATTAGTAGCTGTATTTAGAGCACAACCAAAAGCTGTTTGCTGAATTTCCTGTTTGCACTTAATTTTAAATCGTTTTTCTTAAAACTTGCATATTTTCTGTCCTTGACCTAGCACTCTTGTGTGGGGTCATTTACTACACTGTTATAACTTGATATTACTTGTGAACCTCTGCTATCTCTGTAAAAAACAAAACAAAAAAAAAAATCTTGCTTTTTCCCACTTTTCTGAGTTAAAAAATTCAGTTACAGGCTTGCTGTTCCTGAACTGTTTGAAAGTTTCTGTGAGGCCATTTTTGCTTGGGCTGAAGGAGGGTCTCTGTGTTTATCAGTGGGAGTGACTAACATTGAGCAGCTTCCCTGCCCCCGGAGAGGTGGTTACTGACTTGAAACTGTAGTTTTATTGGCCACTAGGGTCATTTCCATAACTCCTTCATCTTCCTCTCTTAAAACCTAGTTGCCTCGTGGTTTGAGCGTCTTTTCAGGCTTGTTGGCTGTTGGTGAAGCACCCTACAAGAGGAAAAAACGCTGAGAGAAGAAGGGAGCCACTTTTGAGATTTTAAGTATTTTTTTCTCTGTTTATTTGCTAAGTTTTTCTGCATAGCTGCCTAGCTTGAGCATTTTCTGGCTTGTTAAACTTGATTTCTGTATTAGTAGCTGTATTTAGAGCACAACCAAAAGCTGTTTGCTGAATTTCCTGTTTGCACTTAATTTTAAATCGTTTTTTCTTAAAACTTGCATATTTTCTGTCCTTGACCTAGCACTCTTGTGTGGGGTCATTTACTACACTGTTATAACTTGATATTACTTGTGAACCTCTGCTATCTCTGTAAAAAACAAAAACAAAAAAAAAAAATCTTGCTTTTTTCCCCACTTTTGAGAGTTAAAAAAGTTCAGTTACAGGCTTGCTGTTCCTGAACTGTTTGAAAGTTTCTGTGAGGCCATTTTGCTTGGGCTGAAGGAGGGTCTCTGTGTTTATCAGTGGGAGTGACTAACATTGAGCAGCTTCCCTGCCCCGGAGAGGTGGTTACTGACTTGAAACTGTAGTTTTATTGGCCACTAGGGGTCATTTCCATAACTCCTTCATCTTCCTCTCTTAAAACCTAGTTGCCTCGTGGTTTGAGCGTCTTTTCAGGCTTGTTGGCTGTTGGTGAAGCACCCTCCAAGAGGAAAAACGCTGAGAGAAGAAGGAGCCACTTTTGAGATTTTAAGTATTTTTCTCTGTTTATTTGCTAAGTTTTTCTGCATAGCTGCCTAGCTTGAGCATTTTCTGGCTTGTTAAACTTGATTTCTGTATTAGTAGCTGTATTTAGAGCACAACCAAAAGCTGTTTGCTGAATTTCCTGTTTGCACTTAATTTTAAATCGTTTTTCTTAAAACTTGCATATTTTCTGTCCTTGACCTAGCACTCTTGTGTGGGGTCATTTACTGCACTATTATAACTTGATATTACTTGTGAACCTCTGCTATCTCTGTAAACAAAAACAAAACAAAAAAAAAATCTTGCTTTTTCCCACTTTTCTGAGAGTTAAAAAAGTTCAGTTACAGGCTTGCTGTTCCTGAACTGTTTGAAAGTTTCTGTGAGGCCATTTTTGCTTGGGCTGAAGGAGGGTCTCTGTGTTTATCAGTGGAGTGACTAACATTGAGCAGCTTCCCTGCCCCCGAGAGGTGGTTACTGACTTGAAACTGTAGTTTTATTGGCCACTAGGGGTCATTTCCATAACTCCTTCATCTTCCTCTCTTAAAACCTAGTTGCCTCGTGGTTTGAGCGTCTTTTCAGGCTTGTTGGCTGTTGGTGAAGCACCCTCCAAGAGGAAAACGCTGAGAGAAGAAGGAGCCACTTTTGAGATTTTAAGTATTTTTCTCTGTTTATTTGCTAAGTTTTTCTGCATAGCTGCCTAGCTTGAGCATTTTCTGGCTTGTTAAACTTGATTTCTGTATTAGTAGCTGTATTTAGAGCACAACCAAAAAGCTGTTTGCTGAATTTCCTGTTTGCACTTAATTTTAAATCGTTTTTCTTAAAACTTTCATAGTTTCTGTCCTTGACCTAGCACTCTTGTGTGGGGTCATTTACTGCACTATTATAACTTGTTATTACTTGCGAGCCTCTGCTATCTCTGTAAAACAAAAACAAAAAAAAATCTTGCTTTTTCCCACTTTTCTGAGAGTTAAAAGTTCAGTTACAGGCTTGCTGTTCCTGAACTGTTTGAAAGTTTCTGTGAGGCCATTTTGCTTGGGCTGAAGGAGGGTCTCTGTGTTTATCAGTGGGAGTGACTAACATTGAGCAGCTTCCTGCCCCGGAGAGGTGGTTACTGACTTGAAACTGTAGTTTTATTGGCCACTAGGGGTCATTTCCATAACTCCTTCATCTTCCTCTCTTAAAACCTAGTTGCCTCGTGGTTTGAGCGTCTTTTCAGGCTTGTTGGCTGTTGGTGAAGCACCTCCAAGAGGAAAAACGCTGAGAGAAGAAGGAGCCACTTTTGAGATTTTAAGTATTTTTTCTGTAAAAATTTTGAAGGCCTGAATTTGGGGGAAGGGTCCTTAGGGCTGGAAAGGGCACACCAGTTTTTTTTTAATTCCCCTGCCCCTAATTAGTTTTCTACCCCCCCCAAATTTGCTTGGTACACTGTTGAGGAAGAGGCTGTAAAGAAGTCCTGGATTCAGATGAATTTGCTGAATCCACCACCTGATTTCTTTCTTCAGACAGGGAAGGAATGACACCTGACATTCCAGTGGATGGGCATGCTGGGACCATACATTCTTCAAAAAATAGTGAAATTCCTCATGTGTAGCCTGGCAAGAGGTAATATGGGGAGAGTGACTTATCAGACCCAGGAGGCGAAGAAATTTCCTGGCTGAAATGCAGCTAACTAGAAGATGTTTTTGAAAAGTTGGTCAGTGAAATGACCTTTTTTTCTGGTGGAGAAAGGCCTTCAAGTCCATTCTTATTCCGCAACCCAAGAAAGTCTGGTCTTGGGAAGGAATAACGGAGGACTTGAGAAGGCCAACTGCGAAGCCCACACTTTTGAGGAGGGAAATGGTGAACTGAAGGTGTCTTTGCAGGGTTCTTGGATCCTTGGATGAGCAGATTGTCCAAGTATGGGAAGATTTGAATGCCTTTGTTCTGCAAAAGGCCACTACGGGGGCTAAACATTTTATAAATCCCCTTGGTGCCGTAGACAAACCCAAAGGCAAGGCAGTAAACTGATAGTGTGAAGACTGCACTGCAAAACACAGGAATTTGCAAAATGCTGGGTGGATAAGGATGTGAAGATAAGCCTCCTTCAAGTCTAAAGTAGCCATGAAGGAAATGGGTATGTCAAAAGAGGAAGAACAGTTTGCAGGGACAGCATGCAGAAAGTGGGTACATCAAGAAAGGGGTTTAGAAGAGACCGGTCCAGGATGGGTCTCCATGGGCCCTCCTTCCCTGGGACTAGGAAGAGCCTGGAATAGAAGCCTTGACCTTCCTGTCCTGGGGGCACTCTTTATATTGTGCCCTATAGGACCAGATCTTGTATCACTTGAGGGATGAGATGGAGTTGTTTTTCTGGAGGGAGGGTATATCTTTTGGGTAAGGTTTTTCCTGCCAAGTCATAAAATATCCTTTTTCTGCAACTGATAAAGTCCAGTTGTCTGAGATGATTTGTTGCCACAGGGGAAGACAGTGAAAGAGGCAGGTGGAAAGGGGAAGATGGTAAGGGGGTTTTGACAGTCACATACTGTTAGGCCTGTCAGGAAAGGGCTGTCTTTGATTAGTTTTAGAGGTGCTGAGTCTGGAAGAGGAAGGTTTCCTGACATCTTTTCTGGATATGGAGGTAGAAGTTGCAGAGGCCTTCCTGACAACACTTGGTTTGGCAGGGTAGTTTCTGTGAAACTTAGGCAGTGGTGAGACAAAGAGGTGCCTGAGGTCTCTGCCTTTTTCTCCCTCAGGTTTTTGAACAACTCGCTGTTTTCAAAGGAACTTACTGTCAAGAGGGGCATCCATAATCTTGTTTTGAAGTCATCGGCAGCCTGTAGCCTGAGCCAGGAGTACCTATGAAGGAGTGATGCTGATGCAGCTTCCCACTTTTCTAGATTAAGTTCAGTTACAGGCTTGCTGGAACTGTTTAAAGTTTCTGTGACCATTTTGCTTGGGCTGAAGGAAGGTCTCTGTGTCATGAGTGACTAACATTGAGCAGCTTCCCTGCCCCGAGGTGGTTACTGACTTGAAACTGTAGTTTTATTGGCCACTAGGGTCATTTCCATAACTCCTTCATCTTCCTCTCTTAAAACCTAGTTGCCTCGTGTTTGAGCTTTTCAGGCTTGTTGGCGGTTGGTGAAGACTCAAGAGGAAAATTGGAGAATACTGAGCCCTTTTGAAATTTTAAGTATTTTTTCTTTTTTAGGTTTCTAAGTTTTCTGCATAGGGCCTAGCTTGAGCATTTTCTGGATTGTTAAAGTAGATTGCTGTTCCTGCAACTTAGGTTGCAAAGCTGTTTTTGAATTTCTGTTTGCACTGAATTAAATCGGTTTTCTGAAAACCTTTCATATTTTCTCTCCCTCACCTAGCACTCTTGTGTGGGTTTCCAGTAACTTAAACTTTTGAAAGCTCCTATCTCTGTTTAAACAAACAAAAATCTTGCCTTTTCCCACTATTCTGAGAGTTAAAGTTCAGCTTTCGGGTTTATGTTCCTGAACGTTGAAAGTTTCTGTTTTTGGCCATTTGTGCTTGGGCAGAAGGATTCTGTGTTTATCAGTGGCAGTGACTTTGAGGGGTTCCCGGCCCGGAGAAGGTTACTGACTTGAAACTGTAGCTTTATTGGCCACGATTGGTAATTTCCATAACTCCTTTAAGTCCTCGTTAAAACCCATTACTTGTTTTGAACCTTCTCAGGCTTTTGGCTGTTGGTGAAGCACCCAAAAGGGAAGAAGCTGAGGAAGAAAAGGGGACTTTTTTTTTAAGTAAATTGTCTTCATTGCTAAGGGTTTTTAAGTGAATAGAGCATCTTGAGCATTTACGGCTTGTTAAACTTGATTTCTGCATTAGTAGCTGTATTTAGAGCACAACCAAAAGCTTTGCTGAATTCTGTTGGCATTAATTTTAAAGCGTTTTGTAACTTGCATCTTTCAGTCCATTTACTACCACTCTTGTGTTGGTCATTTTTGCACTGTTAAACGTATTACTTGTTTAACCCTATCTCCCCAAAAGAAACCAAAATTTTGGGAATCCCACTTTTCTGAGAGTTCAAAGCAGTTACAGGGAGCTTTCCTGAAGTTTGAAAGTTTCTGTGAGGCCAGGTTGGAAGTAGGAGAAAAATTATTTATCATGGGTTTTGACAATTTAGGGAGCACAGGCCCGGAGGGGGTTGACTGACACTGTAGTCTTTTTTGGCACTAGGTCAGGGCCATAACCGAAAGATTGGAAATCCTACCAATAGGCAATCTTTGTGGGGACAATCTTAGGTCTTTCCGTCTTAAAACCTACGCTAGTAAAGAAAAAAAAAAAAAAAAAAAAGAGCTGTAGCTTAGCGATAGCCCCAGAAGCTGGTTGTGACATGTTGCACTGAGCCAGTAACGGTCTATGCTAAAATTTCATTTTCTCCTTACTAACTCGTTCATCCATACTCTGATCAAGCTTATAATAAAAGCTTTACTGTGAGATCTTATCTTTAAAGTAGCATCAAACTTTCTTTTTCCCCCCGGGGTTTAAAAAAAAAAAGGGGCCTTTTTGGTTTTAACCCCGGGGTTTTTTTCCCACTTTTCTGAGAGTTAAAAGTTCAGTTACAGGCTTGCTGTTCCTGAACTGTTTGAAAGTTTCTGTGAGGCCATTTTGCTTGGGCTGAAGGAGGGTCTCTGTGTTTATCAGTGGCAGTGACTAACATTGAGCAGCTTCCTGCCCCGGAGAGGTGGTTACTGACTTTTTTTTTTTTTTTTTTTTTTTTTTTTTTTTTTTTTTTTTTTTTTTTTTTTTTTTTTTTTTTTTTTTTTTTTTCTTTTTTTTTTTTTTTTTTTTTTTTTTTTTTTTTTTTTTTTTTTTTTTTTTCAAAACAGTACCCGCTGAAGTCACTAAGCTTATTGGACGTACTTCAGCCCCTAGACCGGCAGCTGGTGGGACATCCGTACTCGGAGGCGCAGTAACTGGCCTAGCTACTTTGGCCTTTTTCTGCGGTTCTACTGAGACTGCAGGTTTCAATTCCATACCTCTGACAAGGCGTTTGAGTTGCTGGTTCTCAATGAAAAGCTTTAGGGCTGTGAGATGGCTGTGCAGTGTTTCTGGAACAAACGAGTGGCAGATGCAGCATGCTTTGTAGTCATGGGAAGGCCCTAAGCACAATTAGCAGAGGTTGTGGCGGTCTTTATGCAGAATTTGTCAACCGCACTTGCATTTTCCCTTCCTAGATTACATGAATGGAATCAGCTAAGGATAAATTATACAGCATCCTAAGCTAGCAGAAAAAGAAAAATTCCCCAATGGGGTACTTATCTTTTCAGGAGGCATTTGCTCGGAGCAGAACAAACAAGATGACATTCGACTGGAGGCAGAGAAGTTCTGAGGTCTGTGCATGCAGACATCACATTTATGGCTGATAGTTTATGGTCCCTGCATGTGATGTCCCATGCACCATACAGCAGCCAGGCTAAGCTTTTGTATATGAACCGGACTTTGCCTCAGGGAGTCCCACATGTTAGAATATTGCAACATGAGAATAGAAGGACATAGATAAGTTATTTCTTTTCTATGAATTTTGTAATGGGTTGAAGTAGATGGAATGGTAAGAAGGCATACAGAAATCTCCCATTCCACAAGATAAGGGAAAGTCTACCAATATTCCTTGTTTCCTGCTGCAACAAAAGAATGGATGAGGAGGACTGCATTCTCCTATGAAATTAATAGGTCATCTTCCAGAGTACTACACTCTTGTCTGGAAAACCTAGACTAAAGTACATGAATTTGCAACTCCAAGAGGAAAGTACAGGAGCAGTTTAGTAATCCCAACCCCATGTGGAATTTGCAAAAGTGAATTTAAACTGTAGTTATTCACTAGGGTCATTTCCATAACTCCTTCATCTTCCTCTTTAAAACCATTTCCTCAAAATGGTTTGAGCGTTCTTTTCAGGCTTTTTGGCTGTTGTAAGCACCTCAAGGGAAAAACGCTGAGAGAAGAAGGAGCCACTTTTGAGATTTTAAGTATTTTTCTCTGTTTATTTTGTTAAGTTTTTCTGCATAGCTGCCTAGCTTGAGCATTTTCTGGCTGTTAAACTTGATTTCTGTATTAGTAGCTGCATGAGCACAAACCAAAAGCTGTTTGCTGAATTTCCTGTTTGCACTTAATTTTAAATCGCTTTTTCTTAAAACTTGTATATTTTCTCTGTCCTTTGACTCCTAGCACCTTTGTGTGGGTCATTTACTGCACTGTTATAACTTGATATTACTTGTGAACCTCTGCTATCTCTGTAAAAACAAAACAAAAAATCTTGCTTTTTCCCCACTTTTCTGAGAGAGTTAAAAGTTCAGTTACAGGCTGCATGCCCTGAACTTTCTGTTTGAAAGTTTCTGTGAGGCCATTTTTGCTTGGGCTGAAGGAGGGGGTCTCTGTGTTTATCAGTGGAGCGACTAACATTGAGCAGCTTCCTGCCCCCGGAGAGGTGGTTACTGACTTGAAACTGTAGTTTTATTGGCCACTAGGGTCATTTGCATAACTCCTTCATTTGTCCTCGGAGGAGGGTTTAGGCAGTGACTTGTGGTTTGTTGGCCAATTTGGGTCATTTCCTTGTCTTTTCCAGCCCCTGCTATAGCACGCTTTTAGCTGCATTAGTGCGATGAATGGATATACTCGCGGAGTTGCCACTGTTAACACTAGGGCAGCCGTTAAGCAGGTTTAAACTATTCGGCTACCTAAAGTCCACTCTTCAAATTTTCCCTTAAAACTACCTTCCTCGAACTATACTACTGATCTAATCAGCATCCTATAATTAAAAGATCATCTCTACTTGACTCCAAGTAGACTATTCTCTATCTGTTAAACGTAGCACTTGCTCCTACAGTACTTATTACCTTGATACGGCACTCTTGTCATAGATAGTACCCCAAAAGGCAACCCCATTTCGGTCACCCACGCCCCGAATCTTTTTAAAGTTTTTTGTCTATTCCTTCTAGCATGTCGAGGATCAGTTGCTAGTGTCCTCTCCTGCTCAGCTGGTGAACCTGGGAATATTGAGGCAATGTTACAATTGCCTCATGTACACAGACAACCCTCTCCTCCTCCCACAAAACACAAATACATGCGAGAGATGCAACTACGGGCCCAAAATGGAGGCTGAGCTCTCTCAACATAGGACTAAGACCAGTCAGGAGGAGAAGGTTACCCACACACTATAGACCCAGTCTCACATATTACCATTACAACCTCAAATCATACACATAAACACACAAAGACATACTGGAGGCACTGATCAAAAAACTACCAAAACAGCAGAGGCCACCAAAGCAGACACCCAAACAACCACCACCTCAGAACACAACACCTGCAACACATAGACCTCACAGTCAGAGTGTCAAACAGTCACAGCCCTTAAGGCCAAACACAATGCCAGACACACTAGTCATTGGTGACTCCATAGTCAGACACACTGACGCCCCGCCACCAGACTGAGTAAGGAGAAGGTCACAGTAAGCTGCCTGTCCCCTAGAATCCCCCATAACGCAAGCACTCAGGTCTCTCAACAGCAGGTACAAATATGATTCAGTCATTGTCACGCTGGTGTAAACGACCTGAGACGTTCCTTGGACTACATGAAAAGAGACATTGAGGAGCTCTCTGATTATGTAGCCCAGACAGGTATGACCCTGACCTTGAGCAGTATCCTACCTTCACCAAGAATGATGCCCAAAAAGAGATAAGATGATCAGCTTTAACAATTGGCTTAAACACTGGTGTCATTCAAAGGGGATCCAGTGTCTGTCTGCCTGGGATGACATGCTGGACAAGCCACGCTGCCAAGGACGGCTTGCACCTGTCACCCTGGGATTCCGGAATAAATTTTCTGGAACAAACGAGTGGCAGATGCAGCATGCTTTGTAGTCATGGGAAGGCCCTAAGCACAATTAGCAGAGGTTGTGGCGGTCTTTATGCAGAATTTGTCAACCGCACTTGCATTTTCCCTTCCTAGATTACATGAATGGAATCAGCTAAGGATAAATTATACAGCATCCTAAGCTAGCAGAGAAAAGAGAGAAAAATTCCCCAATGGGGTACTTATCTTTTCAGGAGGCATTTGCTCGGAGCAGAACAAACAAGATGACATTCGACTGGAGGCAGAGAAGTTCTGAGGTCTGTGCATGCAGACATCACATTTATGGCTGATAGTTTATGGTCCCTGCATGTGATGTCCCATGCACCATACAGCAGCCAGGCTAAGCTTTTGTATATGAACCGGACTTTGGGTTGCCTCAGGCGGAGGGTCCCACATGTTAGAATATTGCAACATGAGAATAGAAGGACATAGATAAGTTATTGCTTTCTTTTTCTATGAATTTTGTAATGGGTTGAAGTAGATGGAATGGTAAGAAGGCATACAGAAATCTCCCATTCCACAAGATAAGGGAAAGTCTACCAATATTCCTTGTTTCCTGCTGCAACAAAAAGAATGGATGAGGAGGACTGCATTCTCCTATGAAATTAATAGGTCATCTTCCAGAGTACTACACTCTTGTCTGGAAAACCTAGACTAAAGTACATGAATTTGCAACTCCAAGAGGAAAGTACAGGAGCAGTTTAGTAATCCCAACCCCATGTGGAATTTGCAAGGAATTATAACTTCTGAGATACTGATATTTTTTAATGCTTCAACATCAGACATGCATCAGCTCTAGATACAGTGGGGACAACAAGGAGCTCCCTTGTTCATTTATCTGCACAGATGGTGCAAGAGGGTACCCCCTTATTCATTTAAGTACTGCATGACAGACCGCCTTCCAGACCAAATTAAGACTGGCTCCTGAAGCAGCCCTCCCCCTCAATACCTTTAAGGCCAGAAGGACTGCACATACTGCCAGCTGACTAATGTAGAGCTCCCTTTCAAGGGAAGACTACTTCCTTTAAATTAGGAAAAGCCAAATCAAATACACACCTTGAAAGTAAAGCAAAAACTGACAGAATCCTTCAACAAGGAAGTGAAACTAGAGAGTGACATATAAGCACATGGTGACTCTATCTACTGGTACCTCAAAGTCCACTGCAACACATGCATTATCAGCTGTTAAAGTGGCACCACAAAGATAGCTGTGATCATCAAACTCAGAAGATATAGGAAGATCCTCACTCAGACTAGTAAGTTTATGGCTTCCTGCATTCCCTTTTGTAGGGAGGAATGACTGATAATGGACAGAGTCCAGATCTGCATCAGTGAATGAAATCTTCTGATATGGGATTGGAAAAGATTCTTTTCAATTTGTCATCTCCAGGGAAAACAGCCATGGGAGCATCCACTCCATGGAAGCAATCAAGAGCTAGTCATCTATACAGGTGAACATGTGAAGCATCTTCTCCCGCAATGCTTTGTCCACCGCAGCTTGGAAAACACTCTGGGTGATGAGTAAGTCCAAATGGCAACATTCTGTAATGAAAGTGGTGCCAACATACAGCACTTCAAGAGTGTACTGTGCAGACCTCAGACAGTGATGTGCAGAAGACCTCCTCCACGTCCAGGCACCCTGCAGCAGCAGCAGCAGCAACATGATCCCTTAGACAGACATCTCAAGAAACCTGATGTATAGGATGCAGTCACTGAGATTTGGGATGGCGATGATGTCTTACATCCCCTTCTCAATCAAAAAGACGTTTTCATTCCACAGAAGTAATAACCCCATCTGCCCTTACAAGGATACCATCTGTGCCTGTTCCAAAAGCTCTACAGAAATGGAGTGCAAGCCTTCCTGGGGGAGGTCTGGAAAGGTCTAACAGGTATCAATATGCGACCCCATGTAGAACTTGCCGATCATTTATGATCACTCTCTAAGCTGCGGCAAACTCCGAGAGCTCCCCCCAGACAGCAACCTTAGGCAGTAGCCAGGACTGTGACTGTTGGGAAGTCTAAAACTTGTGATCATTCTTTACATCATTTTATCACAGATTCCATACATCCAACTGTCCAATGCTTTCTTCCAGTCAACCTTCTCTCCACCTACCTCTCTATCCATGCATCTAACACTTAAACCACACTTCATCCTCCAAGTACCACTCTTTACCAATTCTGTCTAATACTTTCTTGAATTCCTTCCAAACTAATTATAATCTAATGCTGCTAAACAGCTCAAACTTCTCTTTACTCTCCCTCTCACAAACATTTTCTGACACTAAACAGGTGATTCCCGGACAGAACTTGCAAACAATATCATTATTATAAGCAAACTTTTCCATAATTTGTGTCCATTAACTTACCTTACCTGATGTTTGAAGTACAACAGCGACTGCTGTCTGTTAGGCTCTCATGTTGATTGCTAGTACTACCTATGCTCTTTATCTTTTTATGTATTACACTGTGCTCTTTTGTTTATCTTTTTGTGTATTACAAAGGCTGAGCTCAAAATGGGTCCTCTGGGTTCAGTGCACTACCCTGGTCAACACATTTAAACAAACAAACACAAACAAATAAGTAAATAAAGCTGGAACTATCCATTTGAGAGTCTTACTAACAAATGACTGGGCATGACTATGCAATACAAAGAAGTTATGTACTCACCATAATGTTCCATCTGAGTAGTTGTACTTCATTTGTCTTCAGCCTGTGGATTATGGATCCATCATGGCCACATTTCCAGCACCTGATCTGAGTTCCAAGCTCCTCCCCTTACCCATAATGCCCCTTGTCTCCTTCTTCCCTTCAGATCGAGTTTGCTGCCAAAAAACATCACACATTCATGACCTAAAAATACCTTGCCACAACTGGTAACCCAACAATTCTGAGCCCAACTATGATTAAGGACATTCCTGATGTAACCATCTACACATATGGTCAGTATCACAGTGGCTTCAGACATCCCTAAATAGGTCAGGCACACTCCCACAAACACAAAAATAGATAAGCCGAAAGGGAAAAGAGAGAGAAGTTTTTTTTTTTTTTTTGTTTTTTTTTACCGACTGTCGTGGGGAGGGAAAGGATAGACGCAAGAGAAGGAAGCTTTAAGAAAGACAGAGAAAAGAGTCAGAAAGATCAAAAAATAGCACTTACACTACCCACTATACGCCTACAGCTCGGACCACACTGCCTGCTTTTCCAGCGGCAAACGAGATCTGAAGTGAAGAAGGAGACAGGGGGCATTATGGGTAAGGGGAAGAGCCTGGAGCTCGGATCAGAACCTGGAAATGCAGCCATGACAGATTTGATACAGATCCGTAACCCACAGGTTGAAGACCAAATGAAGTTAACTACTTCAAAAGTGGGCATTTTTCAAAATCTGCAATGAAGCTTCCTTTCCTAGGGTGGTTGGCAAGGCTTGGAAGAAACAGATGGGTCTAACACGGCCCATCTGAAGTGGAAATGGCCTGTTTCCTCTTCAAAATATACCAGCTGGCTGACTAGACCCCCCCCTCCCCAGAGATAACCAAGATTGGACTGCCAGATCTTCTGCCTGAGGAAAGACATCCTCAGCCAAGTCACTCTGCACAAGTGTATACTTCTGCTTACTGCCCCAGCCAAAGGATCAGTACAGTCAGAATTACAATGGGTTGTACAGCAGCTTTCTGTGGATTTAATAGTTACAGATGGCTGCTACTTCCTTAAACCCAGTCAAAGGGAGGGAGGAAAGCTATACCAGTGTCTCAACCAGCAGGGAGAACTGAAACATGAAAAGGTGAGGCAAGTATTTTAGCTCAGCCCCTGCACAAGGTCCAAGATTTAAGACCCTCTGTCAATGTGACAAAGTGAGTAAATGTTGTGGCCTTTTGGCTAGATGAAGGAGATTACGCAGGTGGCTACATTAATATGACTGGTTAGGATCTAGCCTCCCTAAACTGAGGCTGTAGACAGTATTCACTTTCTTGGGAATCATAGGAGCATAGTCTGGGTACTTCCAGATAGCATATATGGCATGTATGATAAGGCCCACAATACACATTGTCACACTTCTGAAAGGAGAGAAATAGGGACAAAGACCACTCGACAGAGAAAACCACAAGCATCTTAATTTCTCAAAATGACACAAAGCACAAACCCAGAACCAGGGTAGAACACAAAACCACAAAAAACCTCTGGATGCAGACAACCAAACCTCAAACGCTCCAATCGAGAGGCAAAAAATATACATACCAAAACATTTGTAAATTTATTGAGTGCTTTCAAAGGATCATAGGAGATTACTAGGCTATCGACCTGGATGTCATTTTAAGCCTAGCTATTTCATCCCAATGTAATACCATAGAATGCTAGTCAATATCCAAGATTGCATTTAGTGATGACTGCCCATGCCCAGGAGGGTTGTGGGCTCTATTTCCGGTAAAATTTACAGTGCCCCATCCATTTGTCCAGGTTCCCTTTTGAACAGTGTCCTAGAGGTGCTCTGTTTCACATGAAATGATAGCCTGTTCCAAACACGCGGCGGTCGGTAGAAACAAATCTGTCCCTCCAGCATGTCCTATTTAAGTCCCAGGCCATATTTATGTCTCTGGAACGGGTAGTCCTAGTCCTGTTTGATTTACAGATATGCAACAAATTCATAAGGTGTGGGTCTTGGATTGCTCTGTAGGCAAGGCACAAGTCTCCCCTATGAAGTCTATATGATATGGCGTATAGTGACAGAGACTTTAGTCGGTCTGTGTAAGGCACATGCTCAAGCCCCTTGATCTTCTTTGTTAGAAACCTCTAAGGTCTCTCTAATTGCTGCAGGTGCTTAGTACGGCACATGTCAAATGGGGTGTTATACTCCATTATGGACTGGATAAGTGCCGAGTATGGGGGGGGGGGGTTATAACTTATTTTGCTCTCGAGGCGATTAATTTACTAATCAAGTATGCTACATAGAAAGCTTTTCTTACTACAGTAGACACATGGAGGTCAAAGTTAAGGTCGCAGTCAACTTGTGATCCCAAGTCACTTACCACTTCATAAGTACTTAGGGTACTGTTGTTGATTTGAAAGTGTGAGGGGACATTGTTTGAGCCAAAGGGAATGATGATGCATTTCTCTCCATTCAGTTTGAGATTGTGGCTAATACCCCTGCTGGTCTGAGTGAGACCCTCCTGGAGTATATTGACATCATTTGGAGATTCAATGACAGCACCCACTTTGCAGTTATCTGCAAACTTGGTGAGCCAAAACCCCTTAGTTTTGCCCTGAACTTCTGAAAAGTATACACCAAACAGTAGGGGGCCCACTGGCAACAGGTCTGCTGGTTGATGTGGAGTCACCCACTTTGACAGTGTGTGTGTCCAGTTTGTGAGCCAGTTGGCATCCCATCATACAATGAAGGGGTTTACATTCACTTTGCTAGGTTTATCAGGGATGCCTGAATATGGGATTGGTTTGAAAGCCTTTGCCAGGTCAAGGTATGCTGTGTGCACAGATTTGCCCTCGGTCACATTTTCAAAGAAATCCTCCAGATTTAACAGGCAGGATCTGTCCTTCACAAAGCCAAATCGAGTAGGATCCAGGGTTTGAAGGTCACCTATGTCTTTATTTATGAGGTCCATAATGACATATTACATGGCCTTACAGATAAGGCTGGCCAGGCTTACGGGTCTGTAATTCCCTGGGTCTGTTGCTAGGCCACCTTTGTGGAGAGGAATAACTGTTGCTGTTTTCCATTCCACAGGAACAATGGCTGTGGTTAGGCTATGACTGAAAAGAGTACTCAGTGGTGATGCTAGTTCATGTCTTAGCCCATTTAGAACACAGCATGGGATATCATCTGGTCCCACAGAGGCTGTGTTTTTTGTCTTGGACAAGTCTTTGAGGACATGCTCTTCAGATATGTAGGGTGGGGGGTGGAGAGTTTGGGGGAAGGTTTGTTGTAAGTTATCAGGGGAAAAGTGAGTGAAATTTTCACCAAGCCTATCTGCTAGCAGGCTTGCTATCTCTGTGGGGTCAAGTGTGTGTGATACAGTTGGCCACTAGTTTCGCACAAGCTTGGGTTCTACCCTTTAGGTTACGTATGTAGCTGTAAAATGCCTTATAGTTATCCTTGGCTGTACTTGCTAAGTTTCTCTCAGAGAAGCCCTCGGAGGATTTGACATGTTGTCTTATTTGCATGTTGACGCTGAGAAGGGTGCTTTTCATTGTTGGGGCCTTGCCTTTGTTTTATTGGACAGCGACATTTTGCATTTACTGTAAAGTTTCTTGATGCTGGATGTCCATGGCAGCTTGTTTTTACTTGGAACTCTGGCTTTGATTCTTTCTGGTACAGCCAAGTTTATACACTTACGCAAGTGATTGTACAGGGCTTTAGTGCAAGCTTCGGTGTAGTTACCAATTCCAGATTGGGGTGGTGCATTGATACCTTCACCTAGGAGGGTATACTTTGCCTTGGTGAATTTTTTTTTGTCTGATTTCACCCTTTATGAGTTCTGGTGCTAATACCAGCTTGAAGGTAACTGATTTGTGGTCAGTTTTAACTAATGAGGGTCCGACAGTCGTGGCAGTGCATCTGTTTGACATGTTGGTGAGGATCAGATCCAGAATGTTTGTTCCCCTTGTCGGGGTATGGACAATTTGTTCCAGGACATTTGGATTAAACTCAAGGAACTTTTGCACTAGTGTAGTTTCCTAGTTGATGGTTGGATAAGTGAAATCCCCCATAACAAGTGTGGATTGTTTCCAGTTTGGTCAAACAGACTTTGTGGGTGTTGTGACCAATGGAAGGGGATCTATAACTGGCTAAGACTTGAATGGGGTCTTACCCACCGTAACATGGACCTGGAGTAACTCCTTGAAGTTTGCTAGTCTAACTAGATGGGAGGTAAATGTATCTGTAATACAGATTGAAACGCCACCTCCTTTGGTTTTCACACATTCATTTTGCAGTCTAAAAGTGTGGAAGGCATTGTAGCCTTGCAAGGCCAGGGTACTCTCTGAGGCCTTGAACCAGGTTTCTGTGATTGCACAGACATCTACATCTTCTAGTGATAGAAGTGCTTCCAGGGAGTGCAGTTTTTTTTGTTTATGCTCCTAGCATTTATCAGTTTATAACCAGTGACTTCTTCAGAACAATGAATATACATGAAAGAACGCGAATATACAAGAAAGAACATAAATTTAAAAACTCCCTCCCCAAATCACATAACGAAATCCACCAACAGGGTGCACACCATTTAACAAAATAAATGTGCATAGCATTCCTAATAATGAAATATTGCAACATGCCTGTCTAAAATTTGATTGATACATAATTAAAAACTAACCAATAAATAATGCCACAATGGATAAAAAGTATAAATACAATATCTCCACCATGAACTTAATGAATCAAATTGAAAATGACCGTAGCTTCAAAAAGCTGGTTAAGGAAAGAGACTTGTTTAAACCAGGGAAGGCACATGCAGTGAGTTTAATTTGCCAGATTAGCTCCCTAAACTCAAGGAGTTCAGAACACTGATCCCCCAGGGATTTTTTTCCACTTTGTCCAACACATAGAAAAGAAATCCATGGGTAGGAAATTTGTGAACATGCTTAAACAAAGCATTATTCATGCTCATACGCCGAATATTGTACGTGTGTTCATAAATAAGCTCCTTGAATCTCCTCTCTGTTTTCCCTACATAACAGCATGAACATGACTGACATATCGCCATATATATTAATCCAGAAGTATAAGTATAACAGAAAGGGTTTCTAACAAGTGAATGTACTATAGTGGCACTTTTTCCTTCTAAAATAAACTTACATTGGTGGCAAGAACCACATTTGTATGTACCCTTCTTTATGTTCATAGAATAAGAAAAAGTGTCACTATGTTCCAAAAGGTCTTTTATACTCTTACCTTTTTTACAAATAATACTAGCCTTGTCACCTACTTTTTCCAAAATTTGATCAAAGCAGGTAAAAAACTGTCCAATATTTCCCTAATAGCCAAATGGTCATAAGTGAACACTGTAATAAAGGAATCAAAATAAGCAGCCGCATGCTTTGACTAAGTGCTGTTATTGGTTGGAATACTAAAAATGGCATTACCATCATTTACCCTACCACACAATAGAGGACAAAAGGTACCAACCATTCTTTTTCATCTAACTTTATTATATTTTTCATGTACCAAATCAATGGGGTATCCCCTAGTTACAAACATTTTAATTAACTTATCTCATTCTTTTAAGAATAAACCATCTTCTGAAACCATTCTTGCCAAGTGGACAAACTGCCCCTTGATGATCCCTCATTTTGATGGAAAGGATAGCAACTGGCAATATGCAAAAAAGAATTGGAGTGGGTTTGGTTTCATATACATACACACACACACACACACATATATATACATATATATATATATATATATATATATATGCACACACACATTATATATATATATATATATGCACACACACATTACATATATGTTAGTTGTGAAAACTTTCAAAGTATAGTCCTTAACAATTTCCACATCAAAGTAATTAATTTTATTCATACTATGTGAAAAAGTAAGTTTTAAAAAAGTAGTGGAACTGAAGTACTCCAAAAAGGCATCCATTTCATTCAAGGTACTATTCCACCCTATAAAATATCATCTATAAAATGAGTGTACAATGTCCATGGTGTTTGGCTATGATACTTGGATAAAAAATTATTTTCCCATTGAATCATAATAATGTTAGCAAAAACAGGGGCACAAGCGGCCCCCACTGCTACTCTTTCCATTTGCAAGAAATACTGTCCCTCAAAAAATATGTAATTCATCTTTAAAACTAATTCTATAAACACCACCAATACTTGATTCTTACTAGGTGAAAAGCTGGTAAATTCCATCAAAAGTTCTTGAAACCATTCCAGGCCAATATCATGGGGAATAAAGTTAAACAAATTAACTACATCAACAACTGAGAAAACACATATCTTCACAAAAACTAACCTGTCAACTTATATAAAAAATCCCAAGCATCCTTACATAAATAACTAAATTGCTCAAATGTGTCTGAGAGTAAAGTCAATGTACCTTGCTAAGGGTGAGTTTTAGATCTCCCAGCATTGATAATAAGTCTTAAGGGGAGATCAACCATGCTTTTATGTATCTTCAGAATCCCAATGATAGGTAGTACAACAGGACGTAACGTGTCCAGAAAGTGTAGTTCTTCATTAGTTATTTGCCCCTGATCAACTAAATCCTTTAGAACATAATTAATTTTCATATAAGAGATGTTAACACAGTTAACTGAAGATCCCTCATAAAAACCTTAATTTGATAAAATGTTCGTCTTGTTAACATAATCAGTTTTGTGCATAATAACTCCACCACCTTGTCTGCCTTCATCACCGTTACATCCTTATTTTGACACAATTCTTTCAATAGCATCTGTTCTGAACAAGTTGCACTTCTCACAAACGTATATGCAAACCTTTTCTAAAATCAAAGGTACATAATTTTTCAAACATGACAGAGGGATGCAATGGAGGCTTAAATAGACTCTTCCTGTACAAAGCATTAGTAAACTGAATAGATTTGTCTAATCCAAAAATAATTTTGAAATTCAGTTTTATTAAAAAATAATTTTAAGTTCAATAACAATTTGACCGATCTTAGACCTAGAAGTGGGCACAAGGGTAAACCTTTTGTCAACACATTTGCATGCTCACTTTGCGTTGGAAATTCACTGTAGTTGTAGATCCTACGATCTCCTTCATTATTTAATATTATTATGGGTAACATGTCTCACTATTAGAACAATATAAAGCCTGTTCATAATAAATAGTGTTTAATGTCTCCCCTTCCTATTGTTCATCCTGTGGCTTCAGTGATAATAAATGCTCGAGCCTTGGTTTTGTTGGTCTTGTGTTTGGAATTCTCGATTTTGATTCCTTATCCTCTCTGAATGCCTCAAAGGGGATGGTACTAAAGGTGGAGAATCATCCATAATATCAGTATACACAGGTTCTCATACATGTTCTAAAGGCTCCTGTTGGACTTCCAACACAGGTTTAGGGTAAGCTGCGCCATTAAGATAGTCACGCCTGGCCCTTTCAAATTTAGTATGTATATTTTTCGTCTCTCAGTTGGAGCATGTGAGGTTTGCTGGTCTGGATCCGGAGTTTTTTTGTGATTTCTCAAAATGAGGTATCAGTTGGGGATCTATAATGAAGAGCAACTCAGGACCCTTTAATTATTTACTTCTGTTGAATGGGTCACTCTCCACATGTGGCTTACTTTCTGGAGAGATCCAAGGTGGAATTCATATGGAGGGTAGGAATCTAACCATGACACTGTGTTACTCTACATTTTTTGGTTGCTGACTGCCAAAAAGCAGCTCAAAAAACAGAGTAGGTCATGAACCATGAACCAAAAGCACTACACTTGCAGGAGGAAGTCCATTCTGAGTCAGATGGTGTGGTAATACAACTGAATGAGCACAAAACAAAAACAATTCACTTAATGGAAATCTGAGTAAGGGGCTTAGTACTACATAAATATTGCAGACAGATTTCAGATCTGGCTTATAATCTGTGAAGGTGAACAAATTATGGGCAGATATTAAAGAGAGGCTGGAGCAATCAGAAGATACACATTAGCGTCCTGCCAAATCTGAGAAGTGACCACAACATACTGATGACAGAGGATGCATATTATGCTTTCAGAAAGAAAAGGATTTACTGTCATAGAGAAAGCTTGCTCACAGATGCAGTATCCACAAGAAACATGCAGAAGAAGAAACCAGAAGATACAATACCTTAAAAGTATGCTATGTGAGACAAAAAAAATGTACTTTAACATTTTGCTTGGCAAAAAAGTGAAATCGTAAGGAATTTTACTTGAAGACATTTGTGCACTCACATGGAATAACAGAATTCTGTCGCTATGATCTATGAAACCTGTAAAACTGTCTTGATAATTTGGGAAGGAGATGACAAAAGGAGAATAAATATCTCCACTGGCTGAAACTAAGGAAACTGAACATTTGTTGAAATAGAAGAAAAAGATGCAAGAACCAAAGTGTACAAGTGCTGTCAAGAACTCAAATAGTGAAGCTAAGAAATATTTACCGGCTAGGGAATGTGACCTGGGAATCTTATAATGATTTATAAGTGACTAATTTAATAATGTCATAGCCTGGACCACATTCCTTAATGTAAACAGACAATAGGAAACACTTAGCTTCAGGGGGAAACTACTAAAATAGTAACTATTTACTAACAAATGAGACATTCTGTTAAAGACTACAAACAAGAAAGCACACTCATTACATAAGAAACAAGTTATTATGAATGACAATATCATCCTGTACGTACCAGATATTAAAAAATAGGAGAATATTGGTGATGTTGTTCAGTAACAAGAGAACATGAAAACAGGAAACCATTTTGTTATAAATAACGAACCTGAAAATACTGTGAATAATGATATACTATGTTAACAAGGTACACATAACACGGAAAGAGGAGGAGGACAAGGAACAGAAGTGGAAGAAGATGTTAAAAGATTTTCAGTATTGCAGAATATTTCAGCTTAGCACTTAAAAAGATCAGGAAGATCGAAATGGACATAACAATTGTAGGATAAACAGTGAGAATAAAAATACATATTTTATTGGTAAATGTTACCTGAATTCAGCAAAAAAGAGAAGAAAGATAGTGATATGGTGGGTTAAAGAAAATATGTGGATGTGGTGTTTACAAGCGTGCAGATTTATAGCTATAGAAAAAAGGGGAAAATAAATTAAAGGAGGACTATGATTTCTTTCACAGAAAAGGAATGTTTTGGGTTCTTATGATGGTGTAGGAAAGGGGTTAAGGTGGTAGACTATGGGTGTTTGTAGGTAAGACAATAATGTATATGGTACGTCGAGACAAGAATGTAATATTTTTGCATTTATACATTCTAATAATATACATATATTTTAAACAAACATACACATACATGTGTGTATAAATATCTATCTATCTATATATATATATATATATATATATATATATATATATATATATATATATACACAGAGAGGGAGAGAATTGGATAATGAAAAGTCATAATTATGGTAGATTCAAATGCAATATCTGTGAAAGAAGGAACAGATTCTAGATGTTGAAATGTTGCAGGATACACTAGAGGAAAAAGAGTTAATAAAATCTGAAAAAAAATGGTTTACTTCCTTTAAAAGAAACCGTTATGGAAACAGGTTCAGCATTAAGGTTTAATAGTGTTAGAGTTAATATGTGTAAAATAACTGCATCTGGATTTTCTGACAATGTGCATTTAAGATTTTGTAAAGGAAATCAGGAAGCTAGACTAGGAAAAGGCATGTTTAAGTTGGGAAGTGAACTATTACAGAAAGAAGTTGAATGGGGTCTATATTAGTTGAGCGAAAGTCCATTTACGTGAATACGTAAACGTCAACATGTTCTGCGCGAAACTGACTTTTAGCGAAAGTACAAAACCGCGATTTCGGAAACGTCAAATTACCATGGTTGGCCTGTCTGTGGAATAGCTGTATAAGGTAAGTGTTGGATAGTTATGGACTTTAGGGTTAGGGTGCGGATTAAGGTAAGTGCATAGATAGGTTATGTATGTTAGATTTAGTGTAGGGTTAGATGTAGAGTTTTGTTAAATGTATGTATGTGGATTACTTATTTTGTTTGTGTATATTTTTGTAGGGGAAGTGTGCAGTAGTTATGGACCTTAGGGTTAGGGAGGGGTTAAGGATAGTGCATAGATAGTTGTGTATGTGGAGTTTAGTGTAGGGTTAGAAGTAGGGTTTTGTTAAATGTATGTATGTGGATTATTTATTTTCTTTGGATATATGTATGTAGGGGAAGTGTGCGGTAGTTACGGACCTTAGGGTTAGGGAGGGGTTAAGGACAGTGCATAGATAGTTGTGTAAGTGGGGTTTAGTGCAGGGTTAGAAGTAGAGTGTTTGTGCTTTACTTTAGGGTTAGAAGTAGGGTTTCGTTAGTGTATGTATGTGCTTTATTTATTTTGTTTGGGTAGGTAGTATGCAGCGGGTGGTGGGGTTGTCCGAGTATGACAGTTCGACATTTAAAATTTTGCGGTTTAGTGCATTCGGGATATCCGCAGTTCGTGCAATAGGTGTCGGGGTTTTAGCATTTGCTTAATAGTACTTTCGCTCTGGTAATATAGACCCTGTTGAATGTATTATATGGTTTTATGGCAGAACAACATGAAATTAACATACTTTTAAGAGAAACAATTAATTTGGCAGGATATGCTTAAGAATACTGTTAAAGGAATTCTGTTGACTTAAAAGCACAGACAAAGAGAATAGGTGAAGAGAAGAAATGTTTGATGGGTTGAACGAAAATCTATACACTGTTAGAATAAAATTATGTGAAATAAGGAAACCAGAATGTGGAATTATAAGGAAGCCGGCAGTTTTAGCCAGTAGAAACAAAGTAGCAGGTGCCCCTTGATTTTAGGTAAAAAGCAAAAGCAATGAATGGGACAGATGAGAAATAAGAATATGACAATATTATGAGCTATGTGGAGTTTTATTTAAAAGATAAGCCTGGAACAGGAAGACTATGGGAAGTCAAAAGAAGAGATACGAGTAGAAATAAAGACAGTATTAGAAAGAGAAAGTACACTGGGATGTCATAGATTAGAATACAAAATTCATGGCAAGCTTTGAGAGTAGTCTGATATATTTAGAATGCATGTTTGTATGAAACAATAACTAAAAGAAAGATTAAACAAAGAAAATAAGTTTATTTAAAAAGAACACTGTTGACATTAAAACTGGGAGGTATCATGTCACAGTAATTATGACTTTTAGCCAGCTTAATGTAGAAAAGACAGCATTTAAATATTTGTTTTGAAACAATCTGAAGGGTCGGCAAAACTAAAGATAAAAGAGAAATTTTACAGTGGGACTGGGAGATCATAACAGGAATCAATAGTTAAGAAGGAATCCTGATAAGTACAGACCATGACAAAACATTTGACAATGTAGCTCTATCTGCAAATTAAGTCATATCCATATTATGAGGGGCTGTGGGTTTAAGCCCCCTCAGGGTTGCATGTTCTGGGCCTGTGTGGTGTAGTGTTGTGCACTGGAATCCAAAGATCAAGTACACAAGTTTGAGGCATGCAAGCCCGAACAACTGCCCCACTCTCCCTGAAACTGCCTTGCAATAATTCTTCCTCGGGACCAGACAACGTACTAGGTTGCATTCTCTCAAGTTGTCATGTATGCACCATTTAAACTGCTCAACCCCAGTCTGTCTACAAGGCTTATTCCTAACGCCTGAAGAACAGCCACTGTGACTCCTTTAGTAAAGGCTGGCCTCTCATGAGACCCAGGTAATTATAGGACCATCAGCCTTACCAGTCTGAAATGTAAAGAAATTGAACATTTCATTGCAAAACTCATTAACACAGTAACAGGCAATTTAATTGAGCTAGACCACATTCAGTTTGGTTTTATGAAGGGCAGGTCCTGCCTCCTGAACCTAGTAAGCATCTTTAATGAGGTTACACAGGCTGTGGATAGTAGTCATTCTTGTGCATACAACTTATCTTAATCTGGCCAAGGCTTCTGATACTATTTCCACATACTGCAATCACTGAAAAATTAGACAGACTTAGTTTAAACTCCTACACTATCTGCTGGATTGCAAATTAGGGTCTACATCATATGAATGAATGTTAAGAATGATGAACACTCTAAAGAGCATAAATGCTGGACTTCGAAGTGCTTCTTGTGGGATGGCAGTATAGTGACAATTGGAATATTTGCCCTTTCCTCACTGTAGTGCAATCTTGGAGCTGGAATATACATTTAGTGGGGTGTGTGGGGGGCACAGCCCCCCAAAACAGCAAGTTCGAGGTCTGGCATTTTCACTCTTTAGAGAGTTCGATATTTTTAACATTTGCTCATATGATATAGACCCTGTAAATTGGCCATCCAACAGATTCCAAGTTCTGAAAGTTTCTGGTACAGTCTCAGAATGTGAAATTGTAATTAGTGGGGTGTCACAAGGATCAATGTTAGGCTTACTCCTGTGTGCCATTTATTTTCCAGACCTCCAAGCCAATATCCCAAATGTGTGACTGTCCATATCTGATGATGAGTGCAAGCTGGATACTGTAGAGTATTAAAATGGTCTAAAGTTAAATGCAAAAATGTATATTGCAGTAGCAGTCAGCAAAAATGCTGCTCCCACCTCATATGTTTTAAATTGCATGCCTCTTCAGATACAAATTGTCATAACAGATCTGGGTACATATGTGGACAATTCTCTCATTTGATCATCATGTTTTTACCACTGTACAGAAATGCTTCTAGCTGGCTCTGTTAATTATCAATGGAATATCTTCAAAAGCCAAACAAGTAATTCTAGCCCCTGTATACTTTACTTATCACACCTATTTTACATTGCTCAATTGGAAAGGCTCCAAAAATTTCTAACCAAGAAAATTAAAGGTCTTTAATCCTTCAAGTTTCCTGTGCAGGTAGCACCACTCTTTTTATACTCAGTAACCTACCAGCTGCTCTGGCGTGATCGGTGTCTAGCATTTCAAACAAGAAGACCCAATTCTGTTTGACCTCCTATTTCTTCACAAAACCAGTACCTCTACAAACACCTGCACTACAGACCTAAATCTACACCAAAACAATAACAGGACTCACTGAGCTATAAGTTCCTAACTTAACATTTTCCCACTACAGGTCAAAGTACAATTTTGGCTACCTTTAAAGCTAGTCAATGATGACTGGATGGGTAGACAAAAATCTGCACCAGGTTTATCATGCAACTCCCTATTCGATGTGGCAGGTAAGCAGTATTAAGTGTTAACAAGGGCAGAACGAGTTTTTGTCTATTTAAATGTGTATATGGCTTGGCATCTTATAATCTCCATTGATCATTTGCCTGGCATTATTCCTATTTCCTAATATGGAACATGTTGAACTGACTAATATGTTAAGGAAAATGGAAGTGTACAGAGTATTATATTTTAGACATGAGAAATATATACAAATGCAGTCATTAAACCTACGGTAAATGTTTTTAGTTAACAAATACACAGCAGAAAGTAGAATAAATCAGGGGAATCCACTGTGTTTATTTTTACTCACAGGAAGTAAGAATGAGATTGTTAAAGTAGTTCAGAAAGATTAAGCATATGAAATGGAGTATTTATGAAGGAGAAGTACCTAAAAGTCTGTCCTATGGCAATGACTGGAATTTGGCAACTAGAAAAGTAGAAGAAATGGTTAAAGTGATACAAGTTACGAGAAACCAGTGTGAAAATGTTGATTTAAAATGAGTACAGTAAGACATAGAAGGTATGATGAATTAGGAGTTATAGACAACATTAGTATATTAAGAGAGACCAAGACAATATTAGGAACTGAACACATACAGAAGGAATGATAATTAAGACAGAGACACAAATTTTATTTGGGAGAACAGCAAAATTCTAGTTACGTTATAAAATGAGTTTGGAAACAAAAACATGGGAATGGCTAATTATGCTGTAGGAGTTCCACTGTGCATAGGAGTTATGAAAGAAGAAAGTCTATAAATGTTTAAGAGCTACTTGGGTCTCAAGATTAAACTCATGCAAGGAACTTCCAAGATGGCTGTACACTGATTAACAACTTGTTTCTAGCTCTGCCCGTGTAAAAACAGAAACTCAGCAGAGAAGGCCAGTAGACCTATGTTTATGGGTAAATTTCAGTAACTGGCTAGTAACTGCACTCCCTGGATACCAGGAATAAAGAAATAGAGAAGACCTGGAAAGCATCAGCTACAAAAAGTGAGGAAGAAACACTGACTGGATAAAGAAGCAATGCAACCTTCAGACATGACTTCCAATAACCTACAGGAAGATATAAGACAACTGCATGCAGACCTGGTTAAACTAAATAAAACACTGATGGAGTATAACAAACAACAAAAGGATGGAAAAAATGGAAGAAGCTTTAAACAGATATTCAAATGAGATGATAAAGTTGCAAAAATCAGAGGATGAAATGAATAAAAGACTGGCTGAATATGACACTGCTCAGGAAGAGATGTTTAAAAAAATAATAGAATTAGAGGAAAGAGCATGTAGGGAAAACCTGAGATTTTCAGTTATACCACAAAAACTGGAAGGAACAGACTACATTAATTGTATGAAAGCACAAATAAGCAACTGGACTGGTATTCCACAGCAGGGGTTGTTAGTTGAAAGGGCACATCGTGTGTATGCTCCAAACCTAGCTATAAGAAAGTAACCTAGACCTTTAATAATAAAATGCAATCCTACCAGCAGAAGGAGTTGATTCTAACATAACTGTAGCAGAAAGACAGAGTTTGTGGAGAATGATTACTCCGTGTACACCAGGCAGAAGAGAAGTATATTCATTCCACTATTCAGGGAATATCGAGACGCGGGTGTGAGATTCAAACTGCTGTATCCAGCTGACTTTTAAAGTATTCTTCCCTGGAGGGACAAAATCATTTTTTGATTAAGTGCATGCTACGGAGGAAATACAAAAGTCTGTCGAACAAAAAGTGAGCTGTGAAACAGAAGGAGATTCTGCTTCTTGTTCTTCTGGTAAGAAAGACCACAGAGAAACTGTACCTGTGAAACTTTTCCAGTAGTTAAACAGAAAATGTTAGAAAGAAGGAAGGGACCATGAGAGCTGACTAGTAGATGGCTTGGAGAAAGTGTATACTGCAAGCGTTCAAGTGTTTTCTCAGCTGGGAGATCTATAAAGATAGACAAAATCAAATAGAACTTCATAATAGCACAGGCTGTACCATGTGTCTTAGCATTGGTCTTTTGGTCAACTCTAGCCTGTCTTTGTGGTTTTCAGCTTAGAATGTTTGTTCTTATTAGGAAGCAAAAACGTCAATATTTGAATATGTACAAAGTTTTGTGCGTTAATAATTATTAAGTTGATAGGTTTTGTTGGGGTTTGTTTGCTCTGAGAGCTTTCAAAAAAAAAGTTAAGTAAGATGTGGCATAGGCTCAAATGGATATGACAAGAATCAACTGTATAAAAGACCAACCTGCTGAACAGTATATGCACGTAACATAAAAGTTGAACTAGACATTTAACAAAAATAAGTTATACAGAAACTATATAAGAAAATTATGCTTTCTGTAATGTCTTTCAATCTGAATGGTCTTACAGACAATTATAAAAAAGAAAGAGTAGTGAACTATATTAAAAATGTAGAGTGAAAATAGCTATGCTACAGGAGACACACCTGGAAAGAATTGAACATGTGAGTTTGATAAAGAAAGGTTTTCAGGATGGTTATTCAGTGGAATATCTAGGGCAAAGGAAAAGAGCAGTACTTATATTAACTGCAAGAGGAGCTCCAATAGTGACAGAAGAGGAAAAAAGGTAATAATGGAAGATATACAGTACTAAGGCTACTGGCAAGGGAGGAGGATTACACTGAAATGCATTTGCATTCCACCTAAAACTGCTATAATGGAGCTTAAGAAAATTCTGTGAGAAATAATCAGCTTTCAGCAAGGAATATTACTTATAGGTGGAGACTGAAATTTGGTTTGCAACAGTGAAGATGTGCTGGGGGCAGGAGGGTAGATTTTTGAAGAATTTTATGAAAATGTTTGGCATGGAAGAAGTGAATTCAGTACTAGTAGTTTGGACTGAATTTACATATTACTCTCCAAGATACAAAAACTGGGCTAAGCTAGACAGAATTTATATCTCACAGGAACATGTGGATTTAATTGAAGGCCTTGAAATGCACCCAATAACTATTTCAGATCACGCATCAATAATAAATAAATAAAAATGCAAGGTAATGAAATAAAAATGAGACACTGGCACTTTCCCACCTATTGGCTGAAAAGAGAGGAATTTAAGAAATGGGTTTTGGAATTAATTCGGGAGCTACTAGAGAAGACAGAAATTTCTTCTGAAAATATAGCTAGGGAGTGGGATAAAATTAAAGTGGAGTTTAAAACTAGGGTGGAAACAAAGGAACAGGAGATATAGCTAAGAAGTAATAAGAATTATTTAGAGGGACTGACAAATGTTAAAGTATTGCAAAATAGTACAGTTGTGTACACTTACAATAAATGTAGATGTGTGAGTGTATTCAATGTTGCAGTCATCACCTGTGGGTTACCCCTGCTGTGGTAGCCCTCGGTCGGCCCGAATACCAGAGTCAATGTTTTTGTGCACTGGCTGCCGTCGGCTGCAGTCTGACGTTAGGTTGTCAGTGCTATAAAGCAAGGCAGCCGACATCATTACATAAGTTTTTCTTGCCCTAACCTGTCAGAAGCACAAGGGAAAAGAGAGAGAAGTGGTCCTGGTGGCTAAAGGCCATCTTGGGAAGCTTGTGTCCCCCCACAGGGGAAGATGTTAAATGGGGGATGGAGGAAAACCAAGACTGCAACAGTGAATACACTCGAACATCTACATTTATGGTAAGTGTACACAACTGTACTATGTTCTTCATGTTTCACTGTTGCAGTCATCACCTGTGGGAGGATTCCCAAAGCTGAGGAAAAGGGTGGAAGGATAGGTTGAGTCCTAGGTATGGGACAGGAGGCCCTGCAGAATTGCAGAGGCAAACCCTGCCCTAGACTTAGAAAAGAGGGGTAGGTGATAATGCTTTGTAAAGGTGTGGACAGAGGTCCAGGTGGCCGCTTCCAAGATGTCCCTGGTAGGTACTCCTCTTAGGAAGGCAGTGGACGTGGAGGTTGCCCTAGTGGAGTTGGTACAGATAGACTTAGGGATGGGTTTCCCATGTAGTCTGTAGCAAAAATGGATACAGTGTGAAATCCATTTGGAAATGGTTTGTTTGGAGATGGGCTTCACTTCTGCCCCTGGGACAAAGCTTACAAGAAGCTGGTCTGTTTTCTGAGTGGCTTAGTACGGTCCAAATAGCATCTGAGCTGTCTGTGCAAGTCTAGTGAGTGTAGAATTCTTTCCCCCTTGTTTTGAGGGTTGGGAAAGAAGGTTGGAAGGTGTATGTCCTGGTAAAGGGTCACATCAGATACCACCTTGGGCATAAAGGAGGGGTTAGTCCTCAGGGAGACTCTGTCTGCATGGAAAATTATGAAGGGCTTGACAGCCATGAGAGCTTGAAGTTCCGAGACCCTTCTGGCAGACGTGATAGCTAGTAGGACGGCAGTCTTCCAAGAGAGGTATTTCAATTCTGCTGAAGTGGCAGGTTCGAAAGTAGGTAAGGTTAGTTTTTCTAACACATAATTCAGGTCCCAGGGTGGCATCAGAGGCCTTCTGGGAGGCCTGACATTAAAAGCCCCTCTGAGGAATTGCTTAATCAAAGGATGAGAGAAGAGAGGTGGGTCTGAATCATAATGGGCAGAGATGGCTGAGGCATGGATTTTAATAGAGAAGAAGGAGAGGCCACTATTAAGCACCTCTGCTAGGTAATCCAGGATGAGAGGGATGGAAGGCTGGGAGGTACTGCCCTCTTTTGATTGTTTCCAGGAGCAGAATCTTTTCCATTTTCCTGCACAGGATTTTCTTGTGCTGGGCCTTCTGACCTCTGTGATGATGTCCAGGACCTGTTTGCTTAACAGGGACTCCTTGTTAGTTTTTAGTGTATAAGCCATGCTGAGAGCCTGTAGGTCTGGGTGCAGTATCTTCCCCCTCTCCTGGGTCAAGAGGTCTGACATCAGGTGAAGCAGCTTTGGGGGCTATAACATCAGACTGCGTAATAAGGGGTACCAATGCTGTCTGGGCTAATCTGGAGCAATGAGGATGTCATCTGATCTCTTCTCTCTTACTTTGATCAGAACATTGGGAAAAGGGGCAGGGGAGGGTATGCGTACACAAAGAGGGAGCTCCAGGGGGAGGTCAAGGCATCCACCTTCCATGCTAGGAGGTGATACTCCCTGGTACAGAACTTGTGCAGTTGGTGGTTGAGGTGCGAGGCAAAGAGGTCCACTTCTGGGGTCCCCCACTCCTGGGTGATTTGCAGAAAGATTCCTCTGTGGAGCTGCCATTCGTGGGGGTCCAGTAAGTTTCTCCTTAGGTGGTCCGCCAGTATGTTGTTGATTCCTGGTAAGTATTGGGCAATTAGGTGTAGCCCCATGGAGGTGGCTGTAAGCCAGAGACTCATGGTTAACCTGCACAGGGGGTAAAGATGGGAGTGCCCCCCTGCTTGTTGATGTACCACATAACTGTGGTGTTGTCTGTTTTTATAAGGAGGACCCCTGGTCTGAGATGGGGTTGGAAGGAAGTCAGAGCCTTTTGCACTGCCATCATTTCTTTCTGGTTGATGTGCAAGTGAAGATGCTGGGCATTCCAAAGGCCTTGGGTACACCTGCCTGCTAGGTGAGTGCCCCAAGCAATGTCTGAGGCATCGGTGGTGATGTGTCTGGCCGGAAGGGTGGAGGATGAAAGGAAGACCCTTGTTCATGGCACAGGCCCCTGCCCACCAGAGAAATTTGGGCCTTATACAAGGGATTAAGGGGAGAGAGTTCTCTAGAGACTGAGAGTGCTGACATCAAAGGTTCTTTAAGTACCACTGAAGTTTTCTCATGTGAAGCCTGGGGAGAGGGATGAGAAGGATGCAAGATGCCATGTATCCCAGGGCTTTCAGGAACTTTTTTAGCAGTGAGGTGACTTTCGGAAGCCAGCTGGGTGAAGTAGAGAGGCAGGAAGCTCTGCTTTTCTGGGGATAGGAAGGCCTTTTGGGTTGCTGTGTCTAGCACAGCTCCCAGGAAAACATTTTTTCTGGTGGGGATTTGCTTTGACTTTTTCTTGTTGATGGTGAACCCTAGGGAAGTTAGGAGTGATTTGACCAAGAGAAGGTCCTGGAGCAACTTTTCTTTGCACTCTGCCTGAATGAGGCAGTCATCCAGGTAAGGGTAAATCTGTATAGTTCTCTGTCTGCAGAATGCTATAGCTGGGGCCAAGCATTTGATGAGTACTCTGGGAGTAGTAGATAAGCTAAAGGGCAGTGCAAAGAACTGAAAGTGTTGATAGCTTGCTCTGAAGTGCAGGAATTTTCTGCACGATTCCCTGATGGGGATGTGGAGTTAAGCATCTTTTAGGTCTAGTGTCACAAGCCAGGCATTTTGTGTGAGCATAGGCAGGAGCTGCTGCAAGATTAGCATTTTGAATCTGAGGACCACCAACGAGGTGTTCAGTTTGGATAGATCCAGGATGGGGTGCCAAGTGCCCTCTTTTCTTGAAACAAGGAAAAGTCTGGAGTAAAAACCTTTTCCTGCTTGATCTGGAGGGATAGGTTCTACTGCCACCTGGGATATTAGAGTTTGGACCCGATTCAATGCCTCTGCCCACTGGTTTGGGGGGAGATCTGGGTACCCTTTTGGAATAGGGAGTTCGCTGAAGGAGAATCTGTATCCCTGGTCCTTGGTTATAGAAACTCAATTGCCTTTGAAGAGGGTGAGCCTTCCTCCTAGTTTTAGATGAATGAAAGGAGGGCAGAGGGGGGAGGGAGAGTCATTGTGAGTGCTTGCCATAAAAGCATGGCTTAGAACTCCCTGCCTTAGAGACGGAAGTGGTCCATTGTTTGCTTCTTTGCTGGCCCTGGGATGGGGCCTGGATGGCCTGTCCCTGCGGGGCTTACCTTGACTCTGTCTGCTAGGTGCAGGGAAGGCCAAGTGCTTAGAGGGAAATTTCCTGCTGAATCTGGGAGGTTGATCTTGAAAGAAATCTTTCACTGTTTGCATAGATTTTGCTTTGTCTCCCATTGTTTTAAGCACCTCCTCTGCTTTTTCCCCAAACAGGCGTTCCTGATCTAGGGGTGCATCAATAAGTTTATACTTGGCATGATCAGGGAGATGTTGTTCCTTCAGCCATGCAATTCTTCTAATAACAAATCATGTCACTGTTGCCTTGCTATAGGCTTCAAGGGCATCATATCCACATTGCAATGAGTGCTTGGCCACTTGACAAGCAGTGTGCAGTAATTCTGCCATCTCTTTTGAGTTGGCACTGTCAGGAGAGGTAGCAATCTTCTGTTTTAATTGTTCCAAAGTGTGTTGTTGATATTTTAACATATGGACCTGACAAGTGAGTGCTCTGATAGCTAAGGTTGCAGAGGTGTATACTTTCTTACGCCATCTGTCTAGAGCTCTGGAGTCTGTCAGAAGGAAGAGGATTCTTGGCAGAACTAGTCTTAGCTCCTTTGGGTCCCTGTGTAATGACCTCAGGGTCTGCAGCAGGATTCCTCTAGCAGTATTTGTGAGAATATGGTACTCTGTAGTACCTGTCAGGTTTAGTTGTGGCAGGGCATCAGGGGCTAAGGTGGATTCATGGAAAACATCATCCACCACTTCCAAAACAGGTGGGATGGCCAGAGGAGAGGTCCTCTGGAGGGGAGGCAGAAGGAATGGATTCCTTTGCATCTGAATCCTCATAAACAGTTAAGGGATGTTGTTCCTCTTCGAAAGCAGAATAATCAGATTCCTCAGACTATTGGTCTGTCATAATTTCTGAAGGATGCCTTTTCCTTTTAGGAGTGGGGGTCTGAGCACCTCGGATAAGGGAGATGAGATCCTCTGCCATTTTAAGCATTTGAGCTTGGGGTAGGGGAGCAGTAGTGGATGGTGGCTAGAAGCAGATTTCCTAGGAGTGGCCTGACTTCTAGGCCTGAGAGAATCTGTCAGTCTCTGAGAAGCGGTAGTCGGATGCGAAGATGTCGTTTTTTGTCTGGAAACGGCAGTGTGAAAGGCTCCCTCAGATGCCTGCATTGTGGCTCTGGACCCAACCGAGGCAGAGACAGCCAAAGGCTCGGAAGACGAAGTGAATTACTGTGGCATACCAGACTCCGAAAAGGTCTCGGCAGAGGCCTACATAGAAAGCGAGTCGGGCATCAGGGGCTGTGAAAGTGCCTCACTGAATTCTGGAGAACTCATGACTTGCTTAGCGGAAGCATCGTCGGAAGGCTTAGCCTTGTGTGGCCTATCTCTATCTTTATCGCTATGCTTTTTTCAGAATGTCGACAGATTGTTGGCTAACGGATGCCATATCGGAATTCGAAGAAGGAACACGAAAATAATTGTCTACAAAAAGAGCTCTACGGCGAATGGTTCTCACATTAAAGAGGGCACAGAACTGGCAACGAGGGACGTCGTGGTCTGGGCCTAAACAAGTGATGCAGTAAGAATGAAAGCCTCGGTGTGGGATCTGCTTTCCACAGACGAGGCGACTGTTAACTTTTTCAGACATCTGTTAGAGCAAGAAAAAAGGGTCCCCAATGGGGTACTTAGCTTTAGACGTTTTCAGCTGAAATTCAACTTCTGGTAGCGACTGACTGGCACTCGTGCGAACTGCTTCTGCTATAGGTTCCACGGCAAGAAAGACTGATGTAATGACGTCAGCTGCCTTGATTTATTGCACTAATGACCTGACGTCAGACTACAGGTGATGGCAGCCGGCACACAAAAACATGGACTTTGGTATTCAGGCCGACCGAGGGCTTCCACAGCAGGGATAACCCACAGGTGATGACTGCAACAGAGAAACACGAAGAAAGTACAGTTGTGTACACTTACCATAAATGTAGATGTTCACATGTATTCACTGTTGCAGTCATCACACTTGGGTTATCTGCCTGCAGGTAGCCCTCAGTCGGCCTGAATAACAGAGGCCTAGTCTTTCTGTGTCGGTTGCTGTCACTCCAGGACTGACGCCAGGTCATCAGGGGTCAGGGTGGCCAGACGTCCCTATTTGAGTGGGATTGTCCCGGGATCAGCAACCCAATCCCGAGTCCCGCACTACCGGTTTAAATCCCAGTGAAACAGCCCTCCGCTTTTTTTTTTGATTGGCCTGTATACCGGCATACAGGCCAATCAAAAATCGCTAAACACAGAGCTGCTTGTGTTTAATGCAGATCATCAGGCAGTTCTGCATTAAACACAGCTCCGTTTTTTGAGTTTTTCGATTGGCTCGTATACCAGCATACGGGCCAATCAAAAATTGCTAAACACGGAGCTGCTTGTGTTTAATGCGGAACATCAGGCAGTTCCGCATTAAACACAGCTCCATTTTTTGAGTTTTTTGATTGCCCCGTATGCTGGTATACGAGCCAATCAAAAATTGGTAAACACAGAGCTACTTGTGTTTAATGTGGAACTGCTTGATGTTCCGTATTAAACAGAAGTAGCTCCGTGTTTAAAGACCTTAAGACTTTTTTTTTTGGTCCTCACTTAGCGTGAAATACTTTATTTTTATTGGGTCCTCACTTAGCGTGAAAGACCTTTTTTTTTTTTTTGGTCCTCACTTTGTCCCTACCCCGGCCAGTCGGAAATCTGGCAACCCTGTCAGGGGTATAAAAACAGGCAGCCGATGCCATTACATCAGTTTTTCTTGCCCCAAATACGAGGAGCCCCCCATATAGGGAGCTAAGTTATGGTGGAAAAAATACACCACCAGTAAAAAGTAAATACCAATAGTCCTGTAAAGGGTGAGTAATAGAGACAGAGAAGGGGAGAGAGAGAGAGAGACAAGGGGGCTGGAGGGTGGGAAACCAGGACTGCAATAGTGAATACACTCGAACATCTACATTTATGGTAAGTGTACAAAACTGTACTATGTTCTTTGTGTTTCACTGCTGCGGTCATCACACTTGGGTTGATTCCCAGTGCTGAAGAATGGGTGGAAGCAGTCAAGAAGAGTTGGGGCTGGCTAGTATGCCCTGCAGGACTGCTTTTGCAAAACCTGCCCTGGATTTGGAAAAGATAGGCAGGTGGTAATGCTTGGTGAAGGTGTGAACAGAACTCCAGGTAGCAGCTTCCAGAATGTCCCTGGTAGGGACTCCCCTGAGGAATGCTGTAGAGGTAGAAGTTGCCCTAGTGGAATGCGTTCTGACCCCCTGAGGAGTTGGTTTGCCATGGTGTTTGTAACAGAAATGGATACAGTGTGCTATCCATTTGGAAATAGTCTGTTTTGATATGGTCTTGCCCTCTGCCCCTGGTGCAAAACGGACTAGTAACTGGTCAGATTTCCTGAAGAGCTTAGTCCTATCAAGGTAGAATCTGAGCTGTCTGTGCAAGTCTAAAGAGTGCCGGATCCTTTCCCCTTTATTTTGAGGATTAGGGAATGGATAGATTGGTTGAGAGCTACACCGGACACCATTTTTGGCATAAGGGTAGGGTTAGTTCTGAGGGAGACCCTGTCAGCATGAAAAATAATAAAGAGTTCCACAGCATAAGTGCTTGTAGCTCAGAAACTCTTCTAGCTGAAGAGATGGCCAGAAGTAAGGCTGTTTTCCAAAAGAGGAATTTTAACTCTGCTGAAGCTGCATGCTCAAAGGGGGGGTAGCATAAGCTTTTCCAGTACAAAGTTAAGGTCCCAAGCGGGGGAGGGGACTCTCCTTGGTGGCCTTAAGTTGTTGGTCCCTCTCAGGAACTGTTTGATGAGAGGGTGAGAGAACAGAGGTGGCTCAGTGTTGTAATGAGCAGAGATGGCAGAGGCATGGATCTTAATGGAAGAGAAGGATAGGCCTCTGTGGAGTAGATCTGCTAGGTAATCCAGGGTTAGAGGTAAGGAGGGCAGTGCTGTGTCCGCTCCTTTAGATTGTATCCAGGAATAATATATTTTCCACTTATCAGCATAGGTTTTCCTTGTACTGGGTCTTCTGGCTTCAAGAATGACGTTGAGCACCTGCTTGCTTAGGCTGATCACTGCGGGAGAATTCAGGGGATAAGCCAGGCTGCAAAGTTCAGGGTTTGCAGTTGCAGATGCAAGATCTGTCCCTCCTGCTGAGTGAGGAGGGTTGGGATCTGGGGTAGGTGCCATGGTGGTACCGGTGACAGGCTGCGCAGTAGTGGATACCAGTGCTGGCATGGCCAGTCTGGGGCAATCAGGACTGCCCTTGGACTGTCCTGTCTTATCTTGAGTAATATTCTTGTAAGAAGAGGTAGAGGGGAAATGCATACATTGAGAGGTTTACCCACTGGAAGGCTAGGGCATCCACTTTCCAGGCCCTGCTGTGAGGTGTCCTGGTGCAGAATTTGCTGAGCTGGTGATTGTAGGGGGAGGCAAAAAGGTCCACCTCTGGGGTCCCCCATTTCTGGGTTAGAAAGCTGAAAGTGCTGGGGTCTAACTGTCACTCGTGTGGGTCTAGGAGATTTCTGCTTACGTCGTCTGCCAGAGAGTTTTGTTTGCCTGGCAGGAACTGAGCTTGCAGATGAATATGCATGTCCAAGGCCGTGTTCCACATGGTCATGGCTAGCCTGCAAAGTGGGCTCCCCCCTGCTTGTTGATGTACCACAGCACTGTGTTGTTGTCTGGTTTTATTAGCCGGGGTCCTGGTGAGAGTAGGGACTGTGCTGAACAGCCAGCATCTCTTTTTAGTTGATGTGCAGATGAATTTGATTTGGGCTCCAGTGGCCCTGAATGCACTTGTCGTCCAGATGAGCCCCCCCAGACATAGTCTGATGCGTCTGTGGTTAGGGTTTGGGCAGCATGGTGTTGTGTAAAGGGAAGTCCCCTGTTGTGCTTGCATGCTGCTGCCCACCAAAGAAACTCTGTCCTTACGACAAGGTATGATAGGCATGATGATTTCCTGGTCCTGAGAATGTTGGCACCAAAGACTTTTTAAGTACTACTGAAGTTTCCTCATATGCAGTCTGGCATATGGAATCAGTAGAATGCAAGAGGCCATGAACCCTAGAGCCTGTAGGATTTTCCTTGTGGATAGCTGGGTTCTGGTGGCCATTTGAGCAAAGTAGCCTGTTAGATAGGCTTGTTTGTCTGGAGTAAGGAATGCCATCTGGGATGCCGTGTCCAAGCTTGCTCCCAGGAATACAATCTTATGACTGGGGACTAGTTTTGATTTCTTTTTGTTGATAATGTACCCCAGAGAGGTTAGAAGGTTCTTTACAAATGTCAGATGCTGCAACAGCTTTTCCTGACTGTCTGCCTGAATCAGGCAATCATCCAAGTAAGGGTATATTTGAATTTTTCTCTGTCTGCAATAGGCAATGGCTGGAGCCAGGCATTTTGTGAAGACTCTGGGAGCAGTGGATAAGCCAAAGGGAAGTGCAGAGAACTGATAATGCATAGATCCTGCCCTGAAACGTAGATATTTCCTGCATGAGTCCCTGAAAGGTATGTGCAGATAGGCTTCTTTTAGGTCTAGGGTGGCTAACCAGTCATCTTTGAACAGTATAGGAAGAAGCTGCTGAAGGGTGAGCATTTTGAATTTTGGTACCACCAGGAAGGTGTTTAGAATGGAAAGATCTAGGATTGGGCACCAGGAAAAGTCTGGAGTAAAACCCTTGACCTATCTGTTCTGCAGGAACAGGTTGAATTGCCCTTATGGAGAGCAGGGATTGAACTTGGTTTTGTGCCTCTGCCCACTGGTTTGGAGGAAGGTCTGGGAACCCTTTTGGGGTTGGCAGTGTGTGTAAGTAAAATTTGTACCCCTGGGATACAATGTTGAGGACCCATCGGTCTTTGGTGATGGAGGTCCAGTGTTCTGCATGGTAGGCAATTTTTCCGCCTAGGGGCACTAGCAACTGGGCAGAGGTGAGGAGTGGAGTTGAAAAGTCATTGTGAATTCTTTCCGTAAGGGGGTGGCTTAGCACTCCCTATTTTAGAAGTGGAGGCACTCCATTGCTTAGATCTCTGCATACCCTGAGACTGTAATCTGGGGGGGGGGCCTGTTTCCCCTGGGTCTAGTTTGAGATGGCCTTGAGGGTGCTGGCAAGGACCAATGTTTCAAGGGACAATGCCTGCTGAATCTTGGAGGCTGCACTTGCAAAAAAATATTTGACTGTCTGCATAGACTTGGCTTTTTCTTCCATCTTTTTTAAAAACCCTTCTGCTTTGGTGCCAAACAGATTGTCCTTGTTTAAAGGAGCATCTAGTCATTTTGATTTGACATGGTCTGGCAAGGTCTACTCCTTAAGCCAAGCATGCCTTCTCAGTACAGAACCAGTGACCGCTGCCCTGCAAGATGCTTCTAGGGCATCAAACCCATATTGCAAGGTATGTTTGCTGACTTGGCTTGCAGAATGCATAAGCTCCTGTAATTCTTTATTTTCAGCACAGTCTGTAAAGGTAGATAATTTTTGCTTAATAAGTTCCATAATATGTTGCTGGTATTTCAGCATGTGAAATTGGCAATTCAATACCCTAATGGCGAGAGTTGCAGAGGTGTATACTTTTTTACCCCATCTGTCTAAGGCTTGGGAATCCCTGTCCGAAGGGGTGGGATTCTTAGCTGTAGTTGCTTTTATACCTTTAGGCCCTTGGAAAATGACCTCTGGGTCAGCAGTAGAATTTTTGAAAAGAAATTTGTGAGAGTCAGGGACTCTATAGTACCTGTCTGGTTTCCTTGGAGCAGGGGGTAAAGTATCAGGAATTAGACTGGATTCCATAAAGACATCATCCACAACATCCAGAACAGGAGGGATAACTAAAGGTCTATGTTGTGGCAAATCTAAAAATTCTCATGAGTCTCTTTTTGGACTGAGGATAATCCTGACATTCCCAGTGGAAATGCTCTCAAAGTATGCAGGGTTGCATCAAAAGAAAAATCCACTGGAGGGGAAGCAGAGGGAATGGATTCCTCTGCATCAGAATCCTCATAAGCAGATAAAGGCATGTCTTCATATTCAGAAAAGTACAGTTGTGTACACTTACCATAAATGTAGACGTTTCAGTGTATTCACTGTTGCAGTCATCACACTTGGGTTATCTGCCTGCAGGTAGCCCTCAGTCGGCCCGAATACCAGAGTCTTGGGATTTCTGCGTCAGATGTGGTCGCCTCTTCCATGACGTCAGGTCGTCAGGGGTATAAAACATGCAGCCGACGCCATTACATCAGTTTTTCTTGCCCCAGATGTCAGGAGCCCCCAAAATAGGAAGCAATCACATGGTGTGGAACACCTCCAGTAGAAAGTAAATACCACTGCCATAAGATATGGCCAAAAAAGTGGATAGGTAGAAAGTACAAAAAAGACAGGGGGCTGGAGGGAGGGTAACCAGGACTGCAACAGTGAATACACTCGAACATCTAAATTAATGGTAAGTGTACACAACTGTACTATGTTCTTCGTGTTTCACTGTTGCAGTCATGACACTTGGGTTGATTCCCAAAGCTGAGGAAGGGTGGAGGCAGTCAAGAAGTATTAAGGCTGGCTACCAGGCCTTGTAAGACTGCAGTGGCAAACCCAGCTCTGGATTTAGAAAAGATAGGTAAGTGGTATGGTAAAGGTGTGTACAGAACTCCAGGCTGCAGCTTCCAGGATGTCCCTGGTAGGGACTCCCCTGAGAAATGTTGTAGAGGTTGAGGTAGCCCTAGTGGAATGAGGTCTGATCCCCTGTGGGGTAGGTTTTCCATGGTGTTTGTAGCAGAAATGGATGCAGTTTACTATCCATTTAGAAATGGTTTGCTTTGAAATGGCCTTGCCCTCTGCCCCTGTAGCAAAGCTATCTGTGCACGTCCAAGGAGTGCAGGATCCTTTCCCCTTTACTCTGAGGATTAGGAAAAAAAGGTTGGTAAATGGATGGATTGGTTTAAAACCACACTGGACACCACCTTGGGCATAAATGATGGGTTAGTCCTATGAAAAACCCTGTCTGCATGGAAGATAATGAAGGACTCCACAACCATAAGGGCCTGTAACTCAGACACTCTTCTTGCTGAAGTGATGGCTAGAAGTAAGGCTGTTTTCCAAGAGAGGAATTCTAACTCTGTTGTAGCAGCAGGCTCAAAAGGGGGGAGCGTGAGCTTCTCTAGTACAAAGTTAAGGTCCCAGGCAGGAGTGGGAGCTCTCCTTAGGGGTCCTAAATTGTTAGCTCCTCTCAAGAACTGTTTGATCAGAGGGTGAGAGAAGAGGGGTGGCTCAGTATTGTAATCAGCTGAGATGGCAGAGGCATGAGTCTTAATTGATGAGAAGGACAGGCCTTTGTGGAACAGCTCTGCTAGATAATCTAGGATTTGAGGTAAGGTGGGCACGGCTGTGTCCTTTCCTTGAGAATATCTCCAAGAACAGTATCTTTTCCACTTTTCTGAACAGGATTTCCTAGTACTAGGCCTCCTGGCCTCAAGGATAACATCCAGCACCTGTTTGCTGAGGGTTGTTGGTGATGTATTCAGGGAATAAGCCAGGCTGCCAGGTTCAGGGTTTGCAGCTGAGCTTGCAAAATCTGTCCCTCCTGCTGGGACAGCAGAAAGGGGGTCTGATGTAGGTGCCAGGGTGGCACTGCTGTCAGACTGCGTAAGAGTGGGTACCAGTGCTGGCGTGGCCAGTCTGGTGCAATAAGGATTGTCCTTGGCCTGTCCTGTTTGGTCTTGAGTAGTAAGGAGGGGCAAAGGGGGAAAGGTATAGATTGAGAGGTTTTCCCATGTAAAGGACAGGGCATCCACTTTCCATGCTTGTGGGTGGGGAATTCTGGTTCAAAATTTGCTCAGTTGATGGTTTTGGGGGGAAGCAAAGAGGTCCACTTTTGGTGTCCCCCACCTGTGTATTAGAAGTCTGAATGAGTTGGGTTCCAGTTTCCACTCATGTGGGTCCATTAGATTTCTGCTTGAAGTCATCTGCCAGTGAATTTTGTTTGCCTGGCAGGAATTGAGCTTGCAGGTGCACTTGCTAGCACAAGGCTGTGTTCCACAGAGCCATGGCTAACCTGCAGAGTGGGTAGGAATGAGTTCCCCCCTGCTTTTTTATGTACCACATAACTATGGTGTTGTCTGTCTTGGTCAAGAGTTGTCCTGGCAGGATAAGGTATTTGAAGGCTGTCAGTGCATTCTGTATGGCTAACATTTCTCTTTTTGATTGATATGAATGCAAATTTGTCCTGGGCGCCATTTGCCCTCCATGTGAGCCCCCCATGCATAGTCTGATGTGTTTGTTGTCAGGGTTTGGGCGGCGGGGGGTTGAGTGAAAGGGAGTCCCTTGTTGTGGTTGCAAGCCTCTGCCCACCAAAGGAACTCCGCCCTTAGGCAAGGAATGATAGGAATCACTGTTTCCAGGTCCTAAGAATGTTGGCACCAGAGACTTTTTTTAAGTACCATTGAAGTTTCCACATATGCAGTCTTGCATAAGGAATTAGTAGAATGCATGAGGCCATGAACCCTAGGGTTTGCAGTATTTTTCTTGCAGATAGCTGGGTTTGGGTGGCCAGTAGTTTGAAGTAACTTGTCAAATAAACCTGCTTTTCTGGAGTGAGGAATGCCATCTGGGAAGCTGTGTTCAAGCTTGCTCCCAGGAATACAATCTTGTGGCTGGGTACTAGATGTGACTTCTTTTCGTTGATTGTATACCCCAGAGAAGTTAGGAGTCTCTTTACAAATGTCAGGTGCTGAAGTAGCAATTCCTGACTGTCCGCCTGAATCAGGCAATCGTTCCAAGTATGGGTAAATTTGAATATTTCTCTGCCTGCAGTATGCAATGGCTGAAGCCAGGCACTTTGTGAATACCCTGGACGCAGTAGATAAGCCAAAGAGAAGTGCAGAGAACTGAAAGTGCATAGAGCCTGCCCTGAAACGTAGATATTTCCTGCAAAATTCCCTTATGGGGATGTGCAGATAAGCATCTTTTAATTCTAGAGTGACTAGCCAGGAGTCCTTGGCTAGCATAGGAAGCAGCTGCTGGAGTGTAAGTATTTTGAATTTTGGTACCACCAGGAAGTAGCTGAGAGCTGACAGATCCAGAATAGGGCGCCAAGATTTCTCTTTTCTGGGCACCAGGAACAGTCTGAAGTAGAAACCCTGTCCCCATTGCTCTGTTGGAACAAGTTGAATAGCCCTGATACTGAGAAGAGAAAGTATTTGCTTTTGGGTCTCTGCCCACAGGTTTGGAGGAATGTCTGGCAATCCGCTTGGGGTTGGCAGTGAGTGGAAGTAGAATCTATAACCCTGGGATACAATGTTTAAGACCCATCGGTCCTGGGTAACATACTCCTAGTTTTTTGCATGCAGGGCAATTTTTCCTCCTACGGGTGCAAGTACTTGGGCATGGCTGGGAAGGATGAAGGACAAGTCATTGTGATTTTTTTCCATAAGGGGGTGGCTTACTACTCCCTGTTTTTGAGGAGGGAGCACTCCATTATTTAGATCTGTGCATACCCTGAGACTGTAGTCTTTGTGGTCTGTTGCCCTGGGTTTGGACTGAGAAGGTCTGGGAGGGACTGGAAAGGACCATTTTTCTGAAGGACAATGCCTACTGAATCTAGGTGGCTATACCTGTAAGAAATCTTTAACAGTTTGCATAGATTTAGCTTTTTCCTCCATCCTTTTAAGAACTTCTGCTTTTGAGCCAAACAAACATTCTTGGTTTAATGGGGCATCTAGTAATTTTGCTTTGACATGGTCTGGCAAAATTTGTTCCTTCAGCCAAGCATTCCTTCTCAGAACAGACCCAGTGACAGCAGCCCTGCAAGATGCTTCTAAGACATCAAAACCACACTGCAAAGTATCTTTACCAACTTGGTTTGCCAAATGCATTAACTCTTTTAAGTTTTTATTTTCTGCACAATCAGGAATCAACATTTTTTGTTTAATTAGTTCCATAATATGCTGCTGGTACTTCAGCAAGTGAAATTGGCAATTTAAAGCCCTGATGGCAAGAGTTGCAGAGGTATATATCTTCTTACTCCATCTGTCTAAAGCCCTAGAATCCCTGTCCAAAGGGGTAGAGTTTTTGGCTGTAGTAGCCTTAGTACCTTTAGGTACCTGGGAAATGATCTCTGGATCCGCAGTGGGATTTTTAAAGAGAAATTTGTGACAGTCAGGTACTCTGTAGTACCTGACAGGCTTTCTAGGAGCTGATGGTAAAGTATCAGGGGTAACACTGGATTCCATGAAGACATCATCTACAATATCCTGGACGGGGTATAGCTAGAGGTCTATGCTGAGGCAAGTCTAAAAATTCAGAGTCTCTTTTTGAACTGTGGGTAGTCCTGGCATTCCCAGCGGAAATGCTCTCTTAGGGTATGCAAGGTTTCACTGAAAGAAAAGTCCTCTAGGAGGGAGGCAGAGGGAATGGAATCCTCTGCATTTGAGTCCTCATAGGTAGATAAGGGTATGTCCTGGTAGAGGGGTCAGTGTCATCGGACTCACGGTCTGTAGAATCACAAGGTTAATCAATTATTTGTCTTTCAGAGGGGGAAGGCTGGCTTCCCCTAATTAAAGTAATAAGGTCTTCAGCTATTTTAAGCATTTGTTTCTGTGGCATGGGAGCTCGAGAATGTGCTTTGGTCATCAGTTTCCTAGGCGTAGCGCGAACTCTGGGCCTGAGAAATTCGGTAGTTTTAGTCACTAAGTAGTCGGTTTAATACTAACATCTGAAGGTCTAAATACACCCTCAGAAGCCGGTGCCTGCACAGCGGCTTTGGACCCATCCAAGGTAGAGACATCCACAGGTTCCATAGTCGAAGAAGCATCTCGCGGCATACCGGACTCTGAATGGGTCTCAGTAGAGGCCTGCGAATCTGCAGAAGTGGGTAACAGGGGCTGCGAAAGCACCTCACTGAGTTCCTGCGGACTGGCGACTAGCTTAATGGAACTGTCGTCGGCAGTTTTGGACCTATGTGGTCTGTCTCTGTCTTTATCCTTGCGTTTTTTTGGAAGATCGGTAGTTGGATGGCTTATCGAAGCCATTTTGGAATACGGTGAATGAGAGCGAAAGAATTTAGCGACAAAAATAGCCCGACGATGAATAGTTCGGGTGTTGAACAAGGCACAAAACCGACAGCGAGGATCGTCGTGGTCTGGGCCTAAACAGGTGATGCAGTAAGAATGAAAATCTCTGTGAGGTATTTGCTTTCCACAGGCAAGACAATTTGTAACTTTTTCTGACATCGGTTAGAGCAAGAAAAAAGGATCCTCAATGGGGTACTTAGCTTTAGAAGACTTCAGGTTTGAAACTTGAAAAACGAAAATTTCAGGAAGTGGCCAAACGGCACTTGTGAACTGCTTCTGGCTCCTGCGTGGCAAGAAAAGCTGATGTAATGGCGTCGGCTGCATGTTTTATACCCCTGTTGACCTGATGTCAGGGAAGAGGCGACAGCATCCGACGCAGAAATCCCAAGAATCTGGTATTCCGGCCAACTGAGGGGTACTTGTAGGCAGATAACCCAAGTGCAATGACTACAACAGTGAAATACGATTAACATCTTCAGAGTCGTCGGACTCTTGGTCAGTTAAAGTTGCTGGGGACAGGTCTCTTTTTCTCTTAGCAGGGGAAGGCTGGCTTCCCCTAATCAGCATGATCAGGTCTTCTGCCATTTTAAGCATTTGAGATTGTGGCAAGGAAGCAGGTGCTTGAGTTTGGGTCATCGTTTTTTAGGTGTAGCTCGTACTCTTGGCCTTAGAAACTCAGTAGTTTTAGACAGAACTGAAGACATGAAAGAAGTTGCCGGTTTATGTCGAATATCGGTAATGCGAAGAACTTCCTCGGAAGCTGGTGCCTGCACAGCAGCTCCGGACCCATCCAAGGTAGAGACATCTGCAGGTTCCGTAGTCAAAGAAGAATCTTGTGGTATACCGGACTCCGAATGTGTCTCGGTAGCGGCCTGTGAATCCATCGGAGTGGGCATCAGGGGCTGCGAAAGTGCCTCACTGAGTACCGGTGAACTGGCAATTAGCTTAATGAAGCGTTATTGGCAGTTTTGGACCTGTGCGATCTGTCCCTGTCTTTATCCTTATGTTTTTTCGGAAGATTGGTAGACGGATGGCTTACTGAAGCCATTTTGGAATATGGAGATTGAGAGTGAAAGTATTTGGCAACAATAAGGGCCCGATGATGAATAGTTCGGGCCTTGAACAAGGCACAAAACTTGACAGCGAGGTATGTCGTGGTCTGGGCCTAAACAGGTGAGGCAGTAAGAATGGAAATCTCGGTGTGGTATTTGCTTTCCACAGGCGAGACAATTAACTTTTTCTAACATTGGTTAGAGCAAGAAAAAAGGATCCCCAATGGGGTACTTAGCTTTAGAAGACTTCAGGATGACAGCATTCGGAAACGAAAACTCAGGTAGCAGCCAACCTGTACTTGTGAAAACTGCTCCTTCTTCGGGCTCCTGATGTAATGACATTGGCTGCCTGTTTTTATACCCCTGACGGCCTGACGTCAGTCCTGCAGCGACAGCAACCAATGCAGAAATACTAAGTCTCTGGTATTCGGGCCGACTAAGGGCTACCTGCAGGCAGATAACCCAACTGTGATGACTGCAACAGTGAAACACGAAGAACATCATCTGCTTCAAGAGGTGAGAGAATAAAGGCTGATCTGCCTGGACGTAGGCTGAGATAGCCGAAGCATGACTCCTGATAGAGGAGTAGGATAAACCTTTATGGAGGAGCTCTGCCAGGTAGTCCAGAACCAGGGGTAAAGAGGCTTTACTGCTGGGGGCGTTCCTAGTGGAGCACCAGCAGGTGAATCTCTTCCATTTAGAGGAATAAGATTTTCTGGTGCTGGGTCTGCGAGCATCCTTAATAATGTCTAACACCTGAATGCTGAGGGCTGCAGTGTTATCTGTCATTGAGGAATCAGCCATGATCTGTCTTTGAGAAATCAGCCATGCTGTTAACTTGAGTGTGGCATGGCCTGGATGCAGGAGCTTTCTTCCCTGTTGTGTGAGAAGGTCTACGGTGGAGGGCAGGGTAAAGGGAGGGTGCCTGCTCATGCTGAGGAGCATGGGGTACCAGTGCTGCCTTGGCCAATCTAGGGCAATCAGGATAGCCCTTGGTCCTTCCTGTCTGATCTTGAGTAGAACCCTGGGTATCAGTGGAAGTGGGGGAAAGGCATACACAAACAGGCTGCCTCAGTGGAAGGAGGGGGAAAGGTATACAGAAACAGGTTGCCCCAGTGGAAGGAGAGGGCGTCCAACCTCCATGCTTTTGGGTGAAACTGTCTTGAGCAGAATTTGGCCAGCTGACGGTTTTGGTGGCTTGCGAAAAGGTCTATGTCTGGTTCCCCCCAGATGAGAGTAATCTGTAAGAAGATCTCCCTGTGCAACTGCCACTCGTGGGGATCCATGATCTGTCTGCTTAAGTGATCTGCTACGGTGTTTAGCTTCCCTGGGAGGTATTGAGCTAGGTGATGCAGTCCCAAATTCGATGCTGACTGCCAAATTTCCATGGCAAGGCAACATAGGGGGTAGGAATCAGTGCCCCCCCTGTTTGTTGATATACCACATGACAGTGGTGTTGTCTGTCCTGATTAAGAGTATCCCAGGTGACAGATGCTCTTGAAAGGTTAGGATAGCTCTGTGCATCACCAGCATCTCTTTCAAATTGATGTGGAGACCTAGAACCTCCTGTTCCCAAAAGGCCTGGGTTTGTAGAGTTCCAGTGTGGGCTCCCCAGGCAATGTCTGAGGCATCCGCGGCCAAGGTTTGCTTGTGTGGCTGAAGGACAAAAGGAAGGCCCTTGTTCAAGGAGTAAGCCTGGGCCCACCACAGAAGTTCCTTCCTTAAGCAAGGAATTAGTGGCAGTTGGTGGTCCAGAGTCTGGGAGTGTTGGCACCAGAGGTTCCTTAGGTACCACTGCAGTTTCCACATATGCAATCTGGCAGGAGGTACCAGCAGGATGCAGGAGGCCATGTATCCCAGGGCTTGCATTATTTTCCTGGCTGTGAGGTGGGTCTTGTGTGCCAGCTGGTGGAAGTAGGACTGTAGAAAAGTCTGCTTCTGGGGGGCATTTGCGTGGATATGTCTAGCAGGGTGCCCAGGAAGGAAATCCTTCGTATTGGTCGCAACTGGGATTTCTCCAGGTTGATGGTGAATCCCAGTGAGGTCAGTAGGGTCTGCACAAAAGAGAGGTCCTGTAGGAGCTTTTCCTTGGTTTCTGCCTGAATGAGGCAGTCATCTACGTATGGGGTAAATATGTAAGGCTCTCTGTCTGCAGTAAGCAATAACTGAAGCCAAGGACTTTGCAAAGACTCTGGGAGCAGTGAATAAGCCAAAGGGCAGTGCAGAGAATTCAAAGTGTTGGCACCCTGCTCTGAATCTTAGGTAACTCCTGCAGGACTCTCCGATAGGAATATGCATTTAGGCATCCTTCAGATCTAGGGTCTCTGGCCAGGCTTGTGGCAGGAGCATGGGTAGTAGTTTCTGTAGTGTCAACATTTTGAAGTTTGGAACCAGAAGGGACAGATTCAAGGTAGAGAGGTCCAGGATGAGGCACCATGTGCCCTCTTTTCTAGGGACCAGGAGCAGTCTTGAGTAAAACCCCTTCACAGTCTGTTCCTTGGAAAGGGGTTCTACAGCACCCTGGGCGTAAAGTTTTTGGATCTGATGAATAGCCTCTCCTTTCTGGTTTGCAGGGACGTCTGAGCAACCTGACCTCTTTGGTCTTTCTTTGAAAATTGTTACCAAAGGGTACAGATTCTATTTCAGAACCCATAGATCTGAGGTGATGACCTGCCAGTTTTCTAGGAAAATCGTCCTACTAGCTTGTCTGGAGACCTGGGGGCAGAGGGGAGGGAGTCATTGTGACTCCCTGGTGAAGGAAGTGGGCTTAGAACTCCCGTGCCTAGGTGCGACAGTTAACCACTGCTTAGTTCTTTGATGGCTGCGTGCCTGCTGCCTAGGGGTTCTGTCTCTGCGTCCCTTTCTCTGTATTGGCTTAGCCTGAGAGGAAAAGGACCAGACCAGTGCTTGGTAGGGAAGTTTCTGCTGAATCCTGGCAGCTGTACCTGCAAAAAGTCCTTTACAGTCTGCATGGATTTGGCTTTGTCCACCATTTTCTTGATGACCTCCTCGGCCTTGGGGCCAAACAACTGCTCTTTATCCAGAGAGGCATCTAAAGGATTGGATTTTACCTGGTCAGGCAAAGGTTGTTCCCTTAACCAGGCATGCTTTCTGATAACTGATCCTGTGGCTGCAGCCTTGGTAGAGGCTTCTAAGGCATCATAACCACAATGCAAAGAGTGCTTTGCTACCTGAGAGCTTGACTGTATGAGGTCTGTTAATTTTCTGGTTGTGTTACTGTCAGGCAAGGCAGATATTTTCTGTTTGATTTTGAGTACATTCTGCTGGAACTTTATCATATGAAATTGACAGTTTAATGCTCTCACAGCTAAAGTGGCTGAGGTGTAAACCTTTTTACCCATCCTGCCTAGAGCTCTGCTTTCTTTGTCAGTTGGGATGGGTTTTTTTTGAAGAGCTTGCTCTAGCTCCCTTAGGGCCTTGAGTAATTACTTCAGGGTCTGCAGTAGGGTTTTTAAACAGATATTTGTGTGAGTCTTACATCCTGTAGTATCTATCAGGTTTCCTGGGTGCTGGAGGGAGGGAATCTGGAGAGAGGGCAGATTCTAGAAAAACACCCTCTACTACATCCAGGATAGGAGGAATGGCCAGAGGCTTATGCTGAGGCAAATCTAGAAATTCCATGAGTCTCTTTTTAGACTGGGGGTAGTCCTGGGCATCCCACTGAAAATGTTCTTTAAGAGTATTTAGAGTTTCCCCAAAGGAAAGGTCCTCAGGGGGAAAGGCAGTCGGAATTGGATCATCAGCATCAGAGTCCTCAAATGCTGCTAAGGGCTGGTCTTCCATGTCCAACTCCTCTAGATCTGAATCTACTGATTCCTGGGCTGTGAGGACCCTCTGGGGAGGTGTCTCTTTTCCTTTTGGCTGGTGTGGGGGAGGGGGGTTGGCTACCACTGATTAGAGTCATCAGGTCCTCTGCCATTATGAGAAGTTGCTGTGACTGAGAGGCAGGCTGGCTAGTAGTAGGTCGTTGGCTGGGGCCCTGCGAAGGGACCTTTTTGGGGGTAGATTTTGCTTGGGCCTAGCTGGGTCAGTGGCCTTATACAAAGTCAATTTGACCGGCGGTGTTGTCATCGGTCTAATTCTAAGTTCGGATGTTGGTGGGGTCCCAGCAGAAGTTGGTGCCTGCAAAGTGGCTCCGGAACCAACCACGTGAGGAACAAATGACATCCAGTCAGGAGGAGGCTGATCCAGAGGCATATCCGAATAGGTCTCAGTAGAAGCCTGCAGCAGTTCGTCAGCTGTCATCAGCGGCTGCAAAGGTACATCACTGAGTTCAGCTGTAGCCTTGCTTTGAATAAAGGTTGACTGTAGTCCGGAGTCATCAGAGGGCCTAACTTTTGGAGGCCTATCCTTAACTTTGTCCTTTTTCTTCCTAAGAAAGTTAGTAACTGCCTGAGAGACTGACGCCATTTCACGTTGCTGGAAAGACTGACTAAAATGCCTCATTACAATATCAGCTCTTCTTCTAATAGTTCGAGAATTAAAGAGGGCACAGAACCGACACCCTGGAACGCCGTGGTCTGGGCCTAAACAAGTGACGCAGAAAGAACGGAAGTCTCTGTATGGGATCTGCTTTCCACAACTGAGAGAGTTATTAACTTTCTCTGACATCGGTTTAAGGCAAAAAAATATTCCCCAATGGGGTACTTAGCTTTACACGGTTGTCTTCACTCTGGCAATGGTCAACCGACGCACTCGCAAAACTGCTTCTGCTTCGGGCTCCATGCCAAGAAAGACTGATGTAATGGCGTCGGCTGTCTCACTTTATAGCCCTGACGACCTGCTGTCAGCCACACTCACAGAACAGCCGACGAAGTTGGGAAACCTTTACTCTGGTATTCAGGCCGGCCAAGGACTACCCAGCAGGGGATAACCCACAACTGATGATTGCAACAGTGAAACACAAAGAACATAAAGGGAATCTCTCAGAACAAGAAAAGGAGCAACTGCTGAATGCTAAACAGAAAATAAAAGATTACCTCGATACTATGCACAAGTTTAGAAAGATTGCTGTTAAGCAACTGTTTTTTGATAATAATTCTAGAGCAATAAAAGTGTTAGCACAACGACTTAGGCAACAGAAAGTGGAAAGGGCTGTCACCAAACTTAGGGAACCTATAACAAAAAAGATAACAGGAGATCCTGTAGAAGTATTAGAAATATTTTGAAAATTTTATGAAAGTTTGTATAAAGCAGAGAAATATGGAACTCAAGAAAAGATACAAATGGAAATGTTTATGGAAGAATTACATATGCCAAGGTTAGAGGTAGATGAAGCTCAATAACTAACAGCTAGGATAGGAAGAGAGGAGATACAAATGGCTATGTATAACCAATCTACAGGAAAGTGTCAAGGAATAGACAGTATTTCTGTGGAAGATTAGAAGCCAGAAGGGAAAAAAAACTGATAAAGATCTGGAAGGTTTTTGTTTAATAGTAGTTTAAGAGGAGGAGAAGTACCAGCATTCTGGAAGAAGACAGTGATAAAAGTAATACCTAAAGAGGGTAAAGATCCATCGGATCCAGCTTCACAAAGGCCCATTTCAATACTAAACCAAGTGTTTATAATGACTACAAGAATGGCAAAAGTGATACCAAAATCGAGAGATGTGGATCAGTGTGATTTTGTGGAGGGGAGGCAAACATTTGACAGTATTAACAGAACACTTATGATCCAGAGGGAAGCAGAATGTAAGAAAATACCACTGTTACTGATGGGTCTTGATGCAGAGAAAGCATATGACAGAGTAGACTGGGACTTCATGAGCAGGGCAATGGAAGCATTTGCTTTCCCTGATACAATTATAAAGTTGATTAGGAGCACATATGAGGGATCAGAGGTAAAAATTAAAGTGGGTGGGATCCTCTCAGATAACTTCGGCTTGAGTATCGGAGCCAGGCAGAGTTGTCCACTTTCCCCTTTGTTGTTTGCATTACATTTAGAAATACTGTCAAAGAAAGTAAGGGACTCAGAAATTCAAGTATACAATTGGTATGTTAGTCAGGAAAAGCTGGCTCTATTTGCAGATGAGATTATTATTTTATACATGGCAAAACCAGAAAGGGACATTACAGTGTAGTGGAACATTTTAAGACGGTTTCAGATCTTCTTGGGATACAAAATTAATGAAGCTAAAACAAAGGCAATAGTGGTAAATTATATACCCACACATAAATTAGTCCAACAATATCCATATTTATGGAGACATGGTAAAATGAAGTACGTAGGAGTATGGATTAAAAATGTCTCTGTTGTGGCAGCTTTGTCACAACCTTCCCTATCAAGGATTGATATCCAAGTATAGGCAAACAAAAGATAATACAGACATTGAGAAACCGGAAGCTTTATTATATGGATACTATGATACAAGCAATTAAACTGTTTTTAGTCCCTTTAGTCTTATACACAGGTCAGGCATATTTTTATCAACCAGAGGAGAAGCACTGGATAGCAATTAAAAAAGGGTTGAAGGATTTCATCTGGGAAGGGAAGACAGGAAGGGTCAAGTGGGATAAGCTGATTCTGCCAATAGAACAAAGCGGACTAGGATTACCCAATTTGAGGGGGTATTTTAGTGCAACACAGTGAAGGCTCTTATACATAGCACAAACAGAAAACTATTAATTCAAAGTGGAAAGGAATCAGGGGGAAGCTCAAAAGGTAGAGAGAGACTGGAATTTTGTATGCACACTCTTAAGGAGAGCAACAAAAATCATACAGAGTATTATATTCATAAAATAGCAGGGAGTATTCTAAGAACTAAACCAGCACGAGAATGGAGAAAAGAGATTCTGCCGACAGGGATGACTGTGATTAGGGACACAGATAATAGACAAGAGGGGGCTGGAATTTATTGGAGAAAACTGGCAAAGGAACCAAGGTATTGGGAGCAAATAACTATAAAGGGAAAGGTAACATAATGGGAAGAGGCCAAGAATTTATTTGGACTGCAGGTTAGAGATTGCCTTCCCTATCAAGGATTGATATCCAAGTATAGGCAAAGAGAAAGAAATAGGGGGTCCTAAATGAAAACAAACAGCACTGGTATTTAATAGAATCTTGAACAGAAGCTGCTGTTAAAAAAGGAATAATTAGTAGAGCATATAAAATATTGCATGATAATTATAAGAATCAGAGGAGCTTAGAAAGGAATGGGAAGAAAGAGATTGGACAAGCAATTCACAAACAGACAATGGGGGATATATGTACATCTCCCAAATATGCAACAAAGTCTAGATGATTTAGGATCTTTCCCTGGAAGTGTTTACAAATGTATTTTTATACCCAAAGTAGATTCCAAAGAATTTTTCCTCAGGTGGATAGCAAATGCTGGAGGTGTGACAGGCAATAAGGAGGTGGCTGGTAATCTATGTTTAGGAGTGTAATGAGCTGGCAGACTTTAGGGATTTCCTGCGAACCGCTCTGTCGGAGATGCTGGGTGAGCAAATTGGATTGACTGGGGAGATGATTTTTTTGAGCTATGAAAGCAAATAGGAACTGCCTTGCTGAGTCTAATTATGGTGGCTGCCAAAAAAGCAATTACTAGAAAATGGAAATCAAAGTCTAGATCAACTTTACTAGAAGTAGTGATTATAGTAACAGAGATAAAACAACTGGAATTGGGATCTTTACAAAAGGGCCGGAACAAACTACATAAGAAAAATGGGAATCGTGGCAACAATACATGCAAAGAAGGAATGAGGTTTAAGAGGCAGAATTTGAATGAGCGATATAATGTCTAACTGACCATGGCTGGACACATTATAAGTTATGTATAACATTTTCAACTACAGTTGTTTCAATTGTGTCTGTGATGTATAATGTTTGCAATTAAAGTGGTGTCAATGTTTGTTTTGCATTTATATAAATGTAAGACTGTCTGTGTCATACATGATAATTTAATAAAGATGTTTACTGAAAAAAAAATTAATTCATGCAAGAGATGAATTTTATATGGAAGGGAAGAAGAGGGGTTATAAATGGCACAATTTTTGTGGGTTTTGTGGTTTATTTACTTATTTGAAAAATGTATACAACAGGAAAGCAAAGAAATTGGAAACAGAATGAAATGGAAAGAAACAGAACTGGCAAAAGAAAATGGGTAATAAAACACTAGAAAGCACTTGTGATAAAAAATGTTAAAAATATGAGTCAAACTTGGATAAAAAGAATTTGTAGGATGATTAGACGGATGATGCAGTCACTCAATGCATTTACTAAAATCAGTGTAAACAATCACTGCTATAACTTATGCATGCATGTGGCGGTGATACAACGTATGTAGGAGTTACAAGTTTGTCTAAATTTCTTTCACTTTCTATCACAGTCGAACATCAGCATTGTACACAGTAAGTGTCCATCTCCGGGGCTATGGACAGAATGTGTGTGAAAGCAGCTGATGATTCATGAAGTGGTGCAGTGAGAAGTGTTGTCATCTCACAGAGTTTGAATCTATGCTGGAGTTATTTGGTTATTCTATGTGGAGTCTACATGCCCTCTGTGTTGCTGTAGAAGTTTTAGCCAGGTGCTCTGCCTTCCTCTAACACCCCTAAAACACAATGCAGGTCAGTGAGGATGAACCTTTTGGGTTCAGCGTGTCAAAAATTCGGAAAATGCCTAACTTGATTCTTCATGTGTGTCCTCACCCAAAAAATAAATAAATAAATAAAGCATGGCTCTCAATACATCAGGGAGGAATCTCAACTGACTCGACAACAAATCTAGAAATAAGAGACATGGACAGTTTTAAACTACTAGTACGATTAATTTGAGACATTGACAAAAAAAAAAATGAACATGAATGTACATTTTCCGAAGTAAAATTAGTCTATAAATCTAATTATTGTCATTATTACGTGTAAAAAGTTGCCAGTTGTAGGAGGGATTAAGAGGGACAGTTGAGAGGAATGTAAAACAGCACACTCCTAGAAATGCAGATTACTTGCCTTTTGCAGAAGTGTAACCATGAAGAGAAAATAATGTCAGCACTGCCATTTGCAGACTCTATTGAGAAAGTATACCGAAATAGTCATTAAGCTTAATAACGTCATTACCTCTGCAGCAGTGTTGTTGAACTGGCTCCTGGCACAAAATAATTCAATGCACTCCACAAATGCAACAATTGCAAAAGCAGTTTCTTTTGTAACATGGGTGTTGGTGAATGCTGGTGTGTCACCCAAAATGTTGTGGCATGTCATCTTTGACACGCGTGTCATAGGTTCACCATCACTGATATAGGTGAACTGGCATTCCTCCAATTTGTATGTAGGTAAGCATGCAGTGGGAGATAGATACACAATGTGCTTGCATGTGCATCTTGTGAAATACACGTGTGTGTACATGTGTGTATGAGTGAATAAAATAACATCAGTGCATCTTGTGACCAACCTGGCCTGTCAGGGGCAGTGTCACTGCATGCATGGATTTTTTTCATCGGAAAACACATAATGCTTCTGGCTAGCAATAACAAAGTTAACTAGCAGTTATCTTTCATAACTAATCAAAAATGCATTACAGAACATCTGGAGTATCAGAGCTTCTATGATCCTTGTGGCCTTCAGATCAGTAGTTATACAAGGGGATTTTGATATGTGTTTAGTAGGAGCCCTCACCCTCTACTAGTTAGAATACTTCACTGTAATCATTATTCACCTGTCTCAAACAAGTATCACATGTGTATAGGTGTCTATCATTTAGGTGTTAAGATTAGGAGGCATGCTTTGTATATACATCAGACAGTAGCATGTTGAAACATTTGACTGTGGCCATTTGTTCTTTCACTTTTGTCTCAGCCTAACATCAGAGTAGTTCAAAGAAGGTGAGTTTTTTGGTGATGGTAAGCAGGCAGACACTATTACCAGATATGATTTATGTATCCTTGCAAGCATTTGTCTTCTCAGTTTATTGGGAACTATTACTTTATCAAATTTGCCATTAAATCTTAGGCACAATTTATTTTTTCCTTGAAAGAAAAAGAAAAGATAAATGTCTTTCCTTACTCGTATTTTTGATCAGATCACACATAAATGGATCAAAAGGTTGGAAATAGAGCTCTAAAATGTACCTCATAGCATCTATGACTCCAGGATTGCTGGGGACATAAATGCCTCCAGACCCCCATATTAATTCAATTATTTCCTCCCCAGTTACTACAGTGCAGTCTAGGCCAATTAAGGTGTGCAAAAAGACAGAAAGAAAAAAGCTGAAGACTTAGCCAAAAGGTGGAAAAAACAAGAAAGAAATCTGACTGGATAGTGTTTTGAGGTCAGGACCAGTGGAAACCAGGGGTGGGGTCATGGAATCTATTGCTTAGGGCTCCATTTCACCTAAAGCCAGCTCTGCACCATTATATGCTTTGTAACTGTGATGATAGCAGGTACTGCCAGCCATGCCTGGATAAGTAGGGCAGTGGATGTATGACTTGTGCCAGGATAGCTAGCTGGAATTTTGTAAATAATTATACGTCATTTGTATATCAAACTGATTTGTACAGATGTTTGTGCTGAAAATGTATTTGTGAAGTTTGCTTGTGTTAAAATGTATCAATAGTGCACTCTGCTAGAATGAAAAGAAATGTACATGTATTATTGTAACTGCATTAAATGTATATGTTTTAATAGACAGGGGTTGGGAGGGTGGCCTAATGGTTAAGGTGTTTGCCTTACAAACACAAGGTACAGGGTTTGAATCTCACAGGGGATAATTGGCTAGGCTTAAAAAATGGCTCAAAAGGGCAGTTAGCCTAGTACTAATCAATGAATCTAGAGGATACTGGGACAGCAGAGGTTAATCAGCTAGCTTACTTTAAGAAAAGTAAGGGAAATATAAATGATGTGTTAAACCATTAAAATGTCACCCCACAGTGTTGAATAGGATCATAAACAGTGGGTCTGGAAGAAGCTTTTGTTAATTAGCTCAGTAAAAAGAGGGGAAGCCCCAGGCACTGCCATAAACATTTAGATGTGAATTGTAGCAGTCTATGTTAAATTTCTACTGCAGCTTCAAAGGAGGAGACTGTGAGAACCTAAAGTCAGCCAACCAGATGAGGTCATTCTGCAAGCCATCTTGGATATTATATTTTACAGGGAGTAATCTCTGAGTACTGAGTGTTCTGTTTTGGGGAACCTGACAAGAAAGACTGCTCATGTCTTTCATTTTGCCTTGCTCTATCAAGTTAGTTATTAGGGAATAGTAGTTCTCCTATATTCAGGTCAGGAATAGAGTGAAGCTTAGTTTAGAGATTGCTTTTCTTTACTTGTATGAGTCTGTCAATCAATGTTATTTTCAATATTTCCTGTGATTTGAACTCTGTGGTTTACTGTAAACGTACATTCAGTATTTTCTTGTTCTTTTATTATTTATTATTAAATATAGTCAAACTTTTCATTGTGACTGGTCCTTTTAAGAAAGTACTTAACCTTTGACAGTGCTTATATTTCTTTGGTGATAACTCTGGCCACTCCTGAAAGCCTTGCTGTTTGGTCAACATTACCACTTGTATTAATATTAACTTCACTCAGCATAACTGGATATCCTTTTAAGAGACTTATAGCAACTGAGTGCTGGTAGTGAATCTACCCTAAAGTCTGGGCAAAGTTGGTAGAATGGGTAATCTGCCCCAGCCTTTCCCAGGTGTGTGTGTGTGTGTGTGTGTGTGTGTGTGTGTGTGTGTGTGTGTGTGTGTATCAGCTACGTGGGGCAGGGACATGAAGCACTGATTTCACGGTGCCAGTGGGGAGCCTTATTGGAGACTTGGGGAGAGACACTTAGCCCCAAGCTGTGTGTGTGCCTGAAATGGTGCTTGATGCAGATAAGTCTTCATCTGGAAATACTGAGTGTAACTATTTATATTTCAAGTGCACGTCCCTCTCTAGTGTCAGTGGTGAGGATTCAGGCTCCTTGATTACTGGCCCAGCGTGGAGATGTCGCATATTGGAGAGCAGTAGTGGGATATTAATTGAACTCTGTAGCCAATAAGCAGTTGTCACTAAAAAAGGTGTCCCCTCAAGCAGCCACAAAGTAGACATTCAGAGTTTCATATCACAATAGTTTTATTCATTTAATTTTTGTTAGCTTAGTTAGTCAGGAAAAGCAGGCAAGGATGTCAGCAGAGGATTATGGCAAGCTGACAAGGAACCTGTTGGCTGAGATGTGACAAACCAAAGGACTGGTACATGCCAACCTGACTAAAGGGAAATAATTGCAGCCTTAATTACAGCTGCAACACAGACCATCAATCAGGAAGACAACCAGTCTGGTATTGGGGATGTGCAGCTCTCAGAAACAGGACAGTTCAACTTTTCCTCAGAGGACTTAAAAATCCATCTGGAGTTAAACTGGAAGCCAAACGTTTGGAACTAGAATCATCAGAGAGACTGTGGTATTTGGCGGCTGAAGAAAATGAGAGGCTGTGGCATTTGAAGGCCAAAGAAAAGGAGAAGAAGCTTCAACTTGAGAGGGAGATGCTGACTCTTTGACAGGGTCATGCAGGTAATGGGGAAGGGAATAAATGAACCCCAGAATCAATACAGGTCAGTACATTTCTTCCACAATTTACAGAGGGTGATAATTTTTATAGTTTTAGCCATATATTTGAAAGGGTATGTAAACAGTATAATGTTGACGAAGGGCTAGGGGTACGGTTCCTGACCCCCTTACTCCATGGTAAAGCTGTAATTGCTGTTTTTAAATTGTTTGGTACTGATTGCTTAAACTATGCTACAGTTATAAAGTATTTATTGGAATGTTTTAAGTTAACACCTGAAGCTTACAGAAAAAAAGTTTTGTGAGCATAGATGCAAGGCAGATGAAATTGTGTGTGATTATATTGCTGAGTTAAGCATTTATTTTCATAGGTGGGTAAGTAGGTGTCAGGTCACCACTTTCCAAGGGCTAGAAGATCTTTTGGTGAGGGAACAAGCCCTTACCACTTTGCCTGAGGACATGACAATCTGGTTGACAGATAGGGAATGCAAATCTGCAGATGAGCTGGGGAAAAAAGGAGATATGTACTTAGCAAGCAGGGCATCACTGCACAGGAAAGTGATACCCAGTCCTGCACATGGATATAAGGGAACCCATGGTGGGCAGCCTAAATCAGTCCAACAGAGTCCAGCAGTAACAGAGGAAGCCACTAGTTCAGGTACACGGCCAGGATCAAGGGTTAAATGTTTTAAATGTAACCACTTGGGCCATGTAGCATATAGATGTCCATGGAGACGAGGCAGGCAACAAAAGGTAGGGGAGCCAGAAAGTGGGAATAACAGAATGCCAGTGTTAAGTTGTCTAGAAACAAAAGGGGTAGCAAACTACCACCAGAGTTTGTAGCTTACCTTGGTGGATGGAAAATAGGGTGCTGCCAAGAGAGACGGCCTCTGACATAACCACTGTGAAGCCTGCAGAGGTTAAAGAGGTGCAGTACTTGCTTGGGCAGTCCATTCCAATCAGAGCTTTAGCAGGGATCCCATTCCAAATGCTTTTGGCCAGGGTTCACCTTGATTGGGAGGGTGGAAGAGGAAGCAAGCAAGTAGGTGTGTTTGAGGATATCCCTGCACATGTCTTGACAGGGAATGATTCTGATAATGCAGTACCTTGTGTGCATGCTGTGACACACAGTCAAGGTTTGTAGACAGGCATGTGGGTCCGGTGGCCTGGGTGAGACCCACACAGACGGTATCCCTGAAGCCAGGACTTGTGATGTGGCTAACTCAGGGAGGGAGCTACCCTGTAACAGTGAGACTGAAGATGGGCTACGGCTGCTGGTAGGTACTAATGTTCCCTTGAACAGGGTGACTGCAAGGGCAGAGGTGAGTGGCAGTACCCAGGCTGACAGTGAGGCACCGCTGTCAGAAGATACCAGACTTCCTGTGGAAGGGGAGCTGGGAATAGTTAAAAAGATAAAGTTGAGACAGCCTCAGGTCTCAGACCCTACATTACAAGGGTTGAGAGAGGTAGCTAGGGAGGCTGATTCTCAATGAAAAGGGAAGTCTGTATACTGGAACAAATTGCTACCGTATAGAGTGGACCCCTGAGGGAGGAATAGAAGGTGAGGTAATACAGCAGTTGGTAGTGCCCAGAGCCTAAAGTCTGGCACTTCTAGCCATAGCCCATGACATTCATTTTGCAGGTCATATGGGCATAAAGCACAACAAGAGATGTATTATGCAGAACTTTTATTGGCTTGGGATTGCCAGGGATGTAACCAGGTATTGCAAGACCTGTGAGCAGTGCCAAAAAGTAGGCATGGCAGAAGACAAGGTCAAAGCTCCTTTGATGTCTTTGCCTGAGAATGAGGAGCTGTTTCAGAGGGTGGCTATGGATATTGTGGGGCCACTGAGTACCCCATGTTCAACAGGGAAGAAACAGATCCTAGTGGTAATAGATTATGCAACTAGATACCCTGAGGCGGTGGCTCCATCCTCCATGGAGGCAGAGAAGGTGGCAAATGTTTTGCTAGAGATTTTCAGCAGAATAGTTTTCCCAAAAGAAATATTGGCTGACAAAGGTGCCAATTTCATGTCAGACCTGCTGACTTGTTTGTGGGAGCGCTCTGGGGCAAACCACCTAAAATCCACATCCTACCATCCCCAGACTAATGGCCTTGTGGAGATGCTAAACTACACACTAAAGACCATGCTACGGGCATTTGCAGACCAGTTTGAGAGAGAGTGGGACAAATATTTGCCCCATCTGTTTGCTTACAGAGAGATACCCCAAGACTCCACAGGTTTTTCACCCTTTGAGTTGCTGTATGGGCATAATGTGAGGGGACTTTTAGATCTGACTTACGACGAGTGGGAGGGTAAGTGTGAATCCCACAAGAGTCTGTTTATGGCATATGTACTAAACCTCAGGACAAGGCTTAGGGAGCTCATGGGCTTGGCCCAGGAGAACCTGGCAGGGAAACAACAGCAGAAAAAGTTCTGGTATGAGAGGAATGCTCAAGCTAGAGAGCATGCTGTGGGATAGCATGTGATGGTGCTCATTCCTGTCAGAGACAAAAAGCTGCAGGCAGCTTGTGAGGGACCCTTCAAAGTGGTAAGGAAGGTCAGTGATGTTAACTACACGATAGAACTGCTATGCAGGAGGCAGTGGCACAAATTGTACCATGTTAACATGATTAAGCCTTACCATCATAGGGAGGCCCTTGTGATGAGTATTTGCAGTGGGTGGCAAGAGGAGTCTGAGGGGAATCTGGTGACTGATCTCCTCAGTGAGGCTTGGACTGACATCTCAGTGAAAGGGGTAAGCAATGTCCCAGCGGCTTTCCCCTACCCAGGTTTGAGAAATCCAAGCAGAGTTGCAGGAGTTTGGGGACATGTTCACTGGGAAGCCAGGGTGCACCCACCTAGTGCAGCACCATGTGGATACAGGGCCCCAAAGACCTAGCCACCAGGCCCCTTACAGGGTGCCTGAGAGAGTCAGACAGACTCTAAGGGAGGAGATACAGGAGATGTTGGAACTGGAAGTAATCCAGGAGTCCAGTGGGCCTCCCCAGTGATGCTGGTACCAAAGAAGGATGGCAGAACCAGGTTCTGTGTGGACTACAGAAGATTAAATAGTCACACAGAGTCAGATGCCTACCTCATGCCTAGGACAAATGAACATTAGAGAAGCTGGGAGGGGTTAAGTATCTGACCACTACTGATCTGACCAAGGGCTACTGGCAGCTGTCCTTCACTCCCAACGCTACAGAGAGGTCAGCCTTTTTGACTCTTTACAGCTTGTATGAGTTCACTAAGATGCCCTTTGGGAAGAAAAATGTCCCAGCGACTTTCCAAAGGCTGGTAGATCATATCCTAACAGGAGCAGGATATTATGCCCTTGCTTACCTGGATGCTATTGCCATCTACAGCTATTCCTGGCAAGAACACCTTCAGCATGTCAGGGAGGTGCTGGCAGACTGCAAAGGGCAGGGTTGACCATTCAGCCCAGTAAATGTCAGGTGGATATGGCACAGGTTTCCTACTTGGGACATAGAGTGGGGAGTGGTAAGATCAGGCCAGAACCTGCCAAAGTGGAAGCCATTCAGGTATGGCCTGCCCCTGTTACTAAAAAGCAGCTGATGGCATTCTTAGGGATGGTGGGGTACTACAGAAAGTTTGTTCCCAATTATAGTACAATAGCTGTTTCTCTCACAAACCTGACAAGGGAAAACAGGCCAGATAAGGTAGTGTGGACCCCAGCATGTGAGGAGGCATTCCAGAAGCTTAAAGGAGCTTTGGGAGAACCCCCTGTGTTAGCCAGTCCAGATTACAACAAAGAATTTGTTGTGCAGGTGGATGCTTCAAACCATGGGGGTGGGGCTGTACTTAGCCAGGTTTCCTCATAAAGAGAAGAGCACCCAGTGTTATATCTCAGCCATGGACTCCAACCCAGTGAGGAATGTTATGCATATGTGGAAAAGGAATGTCTAGCTATAGTAAGGGCACTGCAGAAACTTCAGCCTTATCTGTATGGACGGAAATTCACTATATTTACAAACTACAATCTCTCAATATGGCTACATAGTGCCAGACAGCAAAATGCCAAGTTACTAAGATACAGCTTAGGATTGCAGGCATATGACATGACAGTACAACACAGTAGTGGGGTCAGCAATGCGAACACAGATGGGCTCTCAAGACATGGAATGGGGAACATATACCCAGATAGGCTTGGTTCTCTCAAGCCACGTTTCCCCTTTAACAGAGCTCTTCTCCCCTTAAATTTCAGTATTTTGTCCCTTCATTTTCTGGTGTCTGCATACGGATTTCAGCATCACTGATTTGGTTTACCTTCCACTCAACTATAACTAGTTTACAATGACCTTTGTTGAATTTCTTGGACACATCTTTGCGAGTCAAAATGACATCATATCATAGGGTTTACTTCCAGTTGGCACCACTGTCTCAAGTACAGAAGGCCAGTGAAAAGAGAATTTCAGATCCTGCTTTGGTCTATCAGAAATGTAAGAACAAATAAGAGAGTCAAAGAGAACCAAAAGATAACAGTTATTTTTATGCATGTGCATGAAAGGGCATCAAACTAGTCAATAAACTGGTCAAACCACAACAGCAGAACAGAAATGACTGAATTGCTCTCTTCAATTACAATTTTTCTAAATTAAGTATCTGAACATCACAAGGTATAACAAAACATAAAATAATGTTAGTGACTACTGTGCACACATGTGACATTTAAAAATCATATATAAAGTAAGTTACTTTGAATATATGGAGTGCCAAGCTACTTAAAGACTTAAATTCCCATTAAATTACTGTTAAAAAAGGAATGTTAACGTGTACTTCATAAACTATATTTTTCAGGTATGTATAGTTCAAATGACATGCTCCCTTCTTCACTATTTATACAGCAGGAATTGGTAGAAAAGTGCTGAAAAGAGAGAGAGAGAAAGCAATTACCTCTTTCTGTGATGGCACAGGAACATGGGCAATAAACTTTTGTTGGCCTTCCTCTTCCTCCATAGCTTCTCCTCCTTCGTCATCTGACTGCAATTAAGATCAAATATTAATACAGTTACTTAAGACAATCCTGAAACTGAATGACATATCATGTAAATAAGTATTATGACATCGAATATCGTCATGGTGAACGTTTGTTTACTTATAAAAGCATTTTGCTGAATGACACAGGATGACACAAATGAGAAGAAAATATGGGAAAGGAAGGCATGATAAAAAGGCATTCACTGTAAAAGGCTTTCCCAAAGATCATGTTTGAGTATTATCATCATCCATGCTGCATCTTACTTCAATGGGACCTATGTAAGGAGCAACATTACGGCAGAATCCTAAGCAGTATTTCAAAACCCAAATGGATGTTGGGAGCCTGGTTAATATTATTTGAACAAGTTTTAAAGTAAAACACCCTCAGCTACACTAGTGTATATTAAGAGTTGTATTTAATCTGTCCTCTAAACTGAAGACCGTTTCCCCTTTCACTGTACGCGTGCACACTACTGCCCCCCCCCCCCACTTCTCTCTTCCTATAGTATTCCTAGGTCAATTACTTAAAACTACTTCCTCTTGGAAAAAGTTTACCTATGTACCTGCAGCCCATACTTCTTTTGTTTTCCCTGCAGAAGTGGTGGTCCTTTTCACCACTCTGTACTAGATTAGTAGTATAACATTTGTAGTTATTAGGTAAATACTGCACCTCACTGACCTGGAATTAATTTAGCTTGGTTTTCCTGTTTTCTTTTTAGCAGCTGGCTTAGTCCAGTTTTTCTGACTCTCAACCTTGCATTACTTTGTCTATCCCTTCTCCCACCATGAACCTGCACACCTCCTCTCCCACTCCTGCTTAATTACAGAGGTATCAAAAGCCTGATGTAGAAAGGCACCATCTTTTGACTTAGCTTTTCTGGCTTGCTTCATAGGAATCCCCAGTAGTATGCTTGCATACAAGTAGCCCACTGCCCTCTAGGTGGCGCCATACTATTAGTACATCCAAGTGCCCCACCTGCCCACTAAGTGGATCCATACTATTAGCTTTAGGGTCTCTAAATCCCTTTACCTCTTCTTCATCGAATCCCCCTAACACAGTTCTTAGTCATCTCTTTGTTATTGTTCTCTCTCACACTGTGGTCCCAGTATAACCATACAAATATTTCCTTATATCACTCTGCTATAATCCCATGTCTATCTTATTTTAAGCCTCTTACCTTCTTATATATCTCAACACACTTACCTTCAGACTTCAGCACTCCACTGATTAATTACTCTCCTTGATCTTCTTCTTTTGGCTCTACCCACTCCGTTCGCCCTGCGGGCTCACTCCGCTCCCCTACCCTGCCCCCAATTCCCACACACCCCAGGTGTCCTACACTTATTATCACCTTGCCACTCCGCCTCATCTGACCCCACTCCCACTCATCAGAATCAATCAGCATTAACCAATCATTCACAGGACCCAGCCCTATTACTCCAACTCTCTCCAGTCTCTCACTATATGCTGATTATAAACACCCCAACTCTATTTTTAAACAAGCAATACTCAAATACCCCTACAATGCCTCCACATTCTTTTAATAAATCTTCAAACTCTAATCCTATTTACTGCTTAATACTCCCACTTATAACTCTCTATCTTCTCACAGCCTATGAATACCAACACTTTCCTGGCACCCACTACCCTAGAACCAAAACCAGTACTACTAATCAGCCACAGAATTCTAACCAACCACTACCCCACCTCTCATCAAACTCTTCTAATGCAAAAACTCAACATCCCATTCGTGCTTCATATATTAATGCTAGAACTAAATACTACCACAAACTCTTATTAAAACTCCAGAAACTTGCTATTAGATTATTACTTAACCTCATAGTGGATGGTGACATCCACCCTCACCCAGGCCCAATCCCACCTGTTAATATCAGCTACACAAATAACACCCATACTAGCCTAGGAATTCAAATAATGCCCCCAACTCACTCCTAGTGTGTCACCTAAACATTAGAAGTATAAACAAGAAAATTCACTACTTATATGCCCTCCTAGGTGTCCACTCCCCTGATATACTATGCCTTACTGAGACCTGGCTCAAGACTACTACCATTGATAATGAGATTATACCCCCAGGGTACAATATATTAAGATTTGATCGCATCTCTAAGAAAGGAGGGGGGTAGCCATCTTGTATAAATCTACTCTGGAAGTATCCAAAGCTAGTACCCCAAATGTCTTGTTTTCTAAAAATGCAGAAATACTCATCACAAAGGTCTAATTCAACAAACGCAAATCTATAAACATTGCATGTATCTATAATCCCCCTGGTGACAACACAAATACCTTGGACGGTATACTTCAATGGCTCTCCACTAACTGCCTTCAGGAAATTATTATTCTCGGGGATGTTAATATTGACTGGAATACTTGCTCTTCAGACTTCCCCTCCACCCATATAAATTTGCATGGCTTCTCCCAGATGATATCTTCCCCAACCAGAATCAATAAACCTAGCTAAAAAGAAAGTATCCTAGACTGGATATTAATAAACAACCTATCCCAGATATATACAGGCACCCTACCTGAGGACTTAAGTGATCACTTTCTGACTTATATAATCAGGAAAATAAATGACATCCCTCAACAATCTTCCTTTAAAACAATTAGAAGTTGTAAGACCTTTATTCAGACTAAATTTCAGAATTAACTTAACATGTGTAACTGGTCCAACCTATGGCTACTTCCACTAGATGAAGCGGTCTCATACTTACACTACATTTCTTGCTATCCTGGATAACCATTTAAGTTTATAAATGTTTTCACTTTAAATATTAATTAGGGAGGTCCAATTAGTGCAATTTGATTGTAGAGTGTTATATAAACAGGTTGCTTTGTGGTATGACATTTTATCTGAAGAAGTCAGTTATTTATACTGACAAAAACGTTGTGATTTTACAATATTAACGTTTATATTAAACTATTTTTGTGGTTGCGGTCTCTTCCTTATCTGGTTTTTGGATTTGTGAGTTCTGCTACATTCCAGTACAGTCTTTGGTGGTGAACCTTTATTCAGACTAAATTTCAGAATTAACTTAACACGTGTAACTGGTCCAACCTATGGCTACTTCCACTAGATGAAGCGGTCTCATACTTACACTGCATTTCTTGCTATCCTGGATAACCATGCTCCCCCACGCACTATCAGAACCAATAACAAAGTAGCACCATGGCTGTCCAATGATACAAGACAAAAAATTATTAGCAGAAACAAAGCGTGGACCTCCTGGAGAACCACCAAGTCCCCAAAAGACCACCTTATATATAAACAGCTGAGAAATTATGCAAAGAAGTCTATTATGCTAGACAAAAATAATTACTACTGTAATCTGCAACAAAAGCACCAAAATCAACCACAAAAATTCTGGTCAGGCATAAACAAACTTCTCCACCCATGCCAATCAACTACCCCAACCCCCTTAACTACCCTCCAACAACCTCCTAAAATTGTTGCTAACACCTTTAACACTTTCTTTACAGAAACTGTGCAATCCCTAGCCAGTAAGCTATCTCCCTATACCCCAAGTACCACCAACCCCACACCTGATAATAAGATCCCCTTTAAGCTTGATCCAGCACCACCATATTTTATTAAGTCCCTAACTTTAAAAACTGAAACCCACCATCCTTTCAGCAGACCTACTACCTGCAGAATATCTCTAAAAAGCCGCTAATGAAATAGCATACCCCATATCAATTTTAATCAATAGAACTATCCACGAAGCCTATATCCCCCACATCTGGAAAATCTCCCACATTGTTCCTCTTCATAAAGGGGAATATTCCACTGAACTTTCAAATTATAGGCCTATAGACATTCCGTCTCCCTTGGCTAAAATAATGGAAAAATGTATTCACAAGCAATTTCTTGCCTATCTGAATCAAAAAACTCTCCTAGCCCCCTCCCAGCACGGATTTAGACCTTGCCATAGTACAACCTCAGCCCTTCTCTCCTTCTCCCATACAATAAATCAAAATTGTAATGACAACAAGTTCTCCTCAGCCCTCTTCCTTGACCTATCCAAGGCATTTGATATGGTAAATCACCAGCTACTCAAACACATTAAAATCACTCTCCATAGATAACTTAGCAATTACCTGGTTTCATTCTTACCTAAGTGGCCGACAACAAGCTGTACTATGGAAGAATAACCTATCCTCCCTTTTACCAGTCACCCTTGGAGTCCCACAGGGATCTATATTAGGTCCCTTCCCATTATCCATATTTATTAATGACCTGTACAAAGTCATCCCTGATGCAACTTGTATCCAGTATGCAGATGACTCATCCCTAATTTGCTATACCACTTCCCTCACAGATTTACAATCCTTGAACCAAATCACTTTCACCAAAGTAGAGAACTGGCTCACTGGTCACCAACTACTATTAAACCCAAATAAAACCAAACTACTATTCTTCTTCCCCACTCGCAAGGTCCCCTCACCACCTCTCACCATAATATCTAACAATAGTACCATAATTTCCCCAGAACCTAGTACTAAACTACTGGGAATGATCATCGACAATAACCTCAAGTTTGATGCTCACATAGACAAAACTATTAAAACTGTTAATAAAAAATTAGGCTCTTTATACATGATTAAACCATTCCTAACTCCATTTGCTAGAACTGTTATTGCCCGTACACATCTGCTATCGACCCTTCTTTATGCCTCACCCATCGACTTAAACCTAAGCAAATCAAACCTCAATAAATTAACTAGGTGCTACAATAACATTGCCTGATTTGCCACAGGATCAGCTTATAGAACCCATCATTGCCTTAACTTTCAATCGTTAGACTGGCTTGAACTACCCTATCAACTGCAATATAACCAACTAATAGTTGTTCACAAAATCCTCTACCAACCAGACAGTACACCCATACTGAAAAATATTATTGCCCCCTACAGTAACCTAAAATCCCTTCGCTCTTCCAAAAAATCGCTAGTGTAAACTGTTAAAACCAACAATTCTGCTGGTGAATCACTATTCTCCAACTCTGCAGGTAAAAACTGGAACCTACTTCCTGCTGAACTCACCACTGACCCCTCCTTATCCCAATTCAAAAAGTCCCTTAGGAAATACCTAAAAATGCAGTGGCTTTGTTTCTGTACAAATCCTGACTAACCCCCACTCAAACATAATTCATAAATGAGAACCTCATTACAGGAATAAAACTCTGACTCTCTGTTTAAAATTCTGTGCATCACCCACCTACTGGAAAGATTTAAAGTTAACACTACACCATGTATGATAACCACCTTTAATATATGTGTTTTCCTTTTTCAGATGAAATCTTTAACTATTTCTTTCTCAGCTACTTGCTTCCAACCTTTGCTGTATGTGAGAAAAGCATGTATCTGTGTGTACATATCGTTAAACAAATCTCAGTTTTGTGATAACTCACTGTAATAATTTCACTGTATTTACACTTGTTTTTGTACATTTGGAGCTTTTCTCCCCGAGCCTCCGCTGAAAATGGACCTGTATCCAGTTGGACTTTCCCGGTTAACAAATGTAAAATAAAAATAAATATCAAATGAAACCATACTTCTGTAGTGAAGACAGAACCTGTAATGCTGGTAAAATACAGCTATGTGTAAGCAGGTTCACATGTTTGACTGTCAAGCTTATGACCTTCTGACTTTCAATTATTTACCAGTACTTAAGTTCATTTATCAAAACAACAGACCTCCATGATCACTAACTGGGCATCATAACATGTATGTTTGCCTATTTATGCTGGAATTATCATCAACAGTGCTTTTGCCCTACTAGGATCAGTGCTCATCTCACTTCAGTGGATTGATGGAATCCTGGTTGGTGCATTGAATATAATGAAAGTTTTCTTTAGTAATAAATGTTTCAGGTTGTATTCAGAAGCCTGCAGCTGAAGACATATTTTCCTTTTAGATTTCCATGGAGACAAGCTGATAATAGGGCAATAAAAAGCTAGAACACTGGTTTCCTCAAGGCTAAAAGTTAATGTTTTCTGAAAGCAAGCAAATTGTTTTTCACATCTTGGACAGGAATAAATATAAAAAGGAACAGACACCAATTAGTGCAAGCAGAAACACAGGTAATAACATGGGTCTTAATATGGATAACCTTGATTTTAGGTTAATTAAGGCTTGTGTTTGCAGCTATCTATCTGGGACAACTATTCCTATTGGGAGGGTTAAACTTCATTATTTGAAGATGTATATAGTTGTGTGTGTCTGTGTTAAGTTAACAAGTTATGGGGGTGTTTGTGTTTTTGTTTGAGATTTTTCATTAAAACAAAAAGTCTTGTAAAATGAGACATAGATTCAAATGTCGATGATAAGAAGGAAAAAATGTATAAATGATTAACATGCCAAACATTAGTGGGGGCATGTATCACAAAAGCTGAAAACAGCCATTTAAAAACGCTGTCAAACATAATAGGTGGGAATAATGTGTTTTCATCATAATGGCTAGACTTTCCATTTTGTCTTGGAATGTGAATGGTCTCACAGGTATAAACTAAATAGAAACAATATTTAATTATATTAAGAAATGCAGAGTGCAAACAGCAGTGCTACAGGAGGCACATTTGGAAAGAACTGAGCATGTGGAGACGTTTTATAGTAAACTGTTACAGGAGCTCCAATAGTGATAGAACACTGAAAAAGATGATAATGATAATAATAATAATAATAACAGCAGATTTATGGTAGCAAGAGGCTACTGTCAAGGAATGAGGATTACATTAGTATTCACTTACATTCCACCTAAAACTATTATGGAGCTTTAAAATTTTTTGGAGAAATTATCAGCTTGCAGCAGGGAATATTATTTGTAGGTGGGGCTGGAGTTTGATTTGCAATAATTAGGATGTATCTGGGGGGGGGGGGGCTCGAAGGGAAAATATAACAAAACAGTGTAGATTTTGCCTGGAAAGAATTAAAAATGAAGCCAACCAGCTAAAATGTAAGCAACTAGGTAATCAAGCAAAAAAAAAATTAGTTAATGCTGACAAAAAAAAAAGAAATATTTTGCACAGCAATTAACCAGCCAAACCAACAACCCTAGAAAATTCTGGAAATCTATTATCGCCACTCCTTTTCCCCAGAATATTTCAAAACCCCTCACCAGCCCCAGATAAAGAATCATCTAAAATAACTGACATGTTTAACTCCCACTTCACAGATTGTAGACTACAATTTATAATCCCTCTTCTCCTAATAGCAACTCTAACCATATAGAAAATCCAACCTTTACAGACTCAATAAACAGATGCTCCATTTCAAACCCCTCCTGCACTCCTGACCACTCCTGTACAACCACTTTGTCTCTACAATCTGTTCCTACTTCACTAATATATAAACTTCTAAAATTCAAACTTTGTTCCCTCTCTGCTGACGGACTCCCATTAGAATATCTAAAACTAGCTGCAGATGCTATAGCCTCGACCCTATCAGTATTCTGATCAATAGGTCTATCACTGAAACCTATGTCCCCAAGCTCTGGAAAAAAAAAATATTATTCCTATACACAAGGGAGGAAAAATAATGAGCTATCAAACTACTGACACATTTCTATCCTCTCCCCTCTATCTAAACTAGTGGAAAAGTGTATACACATACAACTTATGAATGCTCTCCTTGATGACAATCTCCTCACACCTACTCAACATGGTTTTAGGCCTGCACACAGTACCAACACAACATTACTATCCTTCACAAACACTATAAACAAAGCTATGAATAATGGCCAATTACACCAGTAATCTTATTAGATCTATCAAAGGTCTTTCAAAAAGTGCCTCATACCAAACTACTACAACAGCCCTCTACACTAGGTTGCGCCCAAAGTACTCAAAAATATTTTTTCAAGTATTTATCCGAAAGGCAACAATGTGTCAAATGGCAATCTATCCTATCTAAATAAAAGGTAAGCAGAGCTGGTGTCCCCAAGGGTCCATTCTAGGACCCCTGCTCTAACATTTTCATTAACAACCTTCATACTGCCTCCCTCCAAAGCACACTCATCCAATAAGTGGATGACTCCACTATCATCTCTACATCCAACAACCCTCACCATCACTTAACTATCAAACAAGACACCTTTACCTCTATTGAAACTTGGCTAAATGAAGCACAACTACTGCTAAACCCACATAAAACCAAGTTTCTACTGTTCTCTCCAAAGCCATTCTTATAGGATTTCAAATATATTCTCAAAACAAAGCTTAAATTGAAATTTTAACTCAAGCAAAATGTCCAGGCATTACTATAGACACTAAATTTACCTTCAATCAGCATATACTTAATGCAATTAAAAAAACACATATTAAACTTGGCAAACTTTACAGACACAAACAGTTCATGGATGCTTCTACTAAAATAACACTAGCCAACACCCTCCCACCACTCCTCTCCCTTCTTTATGGTGCCTCTAATTCTTGCTAATCTCCATACTATCCTAAAGAACAAACTACATTCACGCTATCATAAAACTGCCAGATTGTTCTTCCCTAAAGAAATTACATTGGCTAGAATTCCCTCAATACTTGAATTTAATACAACTCCTCTAGCTCACAGAATAATCTATAAACCTGACAGCTGCCTTGCCCCAAAATCTATCCTACTGCCTTACTCCCCACCCAGAAATCTCTGATCCACTAACAAACCTCTTCTACAGGTATATAAACCCACCAAAGGAGCCAGGCAAAGCTTCTACTCCTATGCCATTGCTAAACTATGGAATGCACTACTTTCAAGTAATACTGCCATTGAATCCTTCAAGACCTTCAAATGTACAGTGAAAGACTGCTACTTCAACTCTCACATTTGCCCATGCACCTATGCAACAACCAAGTGACGTAAGCAATCTCCCAGATGCCCTCACCCCACACCTATCTTGCCTCTTTATACCTGAATTTTATCCTATCAAACAGCATCCATGCTACAATCTATTACCTATCTCATACTGCTTTCCTGAACCACTAAGAACCCTCTTCTTAGGCTACTTAACACCTCATTTCTCTTACACTATCCCTTTTACATATTGCTCTCTTATACCAGCTAACTTCTCACCCTAATCTCTCCATCTCCTCTCACTTGATAATCCCCTACCTCTGCTACTACTTCTAAAATCATTTGCTCTCCTCAACTCTGAATTCATACCAAACATCTATCCTTATTACTTACAAACTCTCACAATCTAATTCCTGAATTTGGTAGCCTGCTTATCTAGCTAAAATAATTAAATGATCTTTTGATTGTATACTCTGCTAATTGTACTACTAATATAGGTCTACACTATGTATGCTAGTATGTTAATGTCTTGTTATAAGTGTTAGACTTTTATGATTGAATATTATACTGTCATTGGAAAATAAACGATAACAAACTGTAGAAAATATCCAGGAATAGCCACCAAACCACGATGCAGAAGCCAAAAAGATATTTTATTGAAGACAAAAGCTCAAATCAAATAAACTGTGAAGCGCTTTTCATTTGATCTATGTCAAACTTCTTCAGCCAAACAGCAGCAATGATGTCATTTCCTTATATAATTTCAAATTGTCAGCTGATGAACAATCTAATGATGTCATTTCCTTTTCACATATTGGTTATCAGTAATGCGCCATCTACTGGTTGGTTACCAAAATAACTGGATGTTTTTACAAAATTCATTAAAAGAGCACAAAAATTAATTTAACAAAATTTTAATAATAATATTCTGAAAAAATGTATATAAAATATATTAAAAATCTAATTTTTTTAAAATTTTTTATATAAGCATTAGTAAAAAATCTAATTACACACAACACTGTGCATCAAACATTGCAAACTTGTAAAGCATAATTCTGAATATTAATATTAATATATTAATGTATTTTTCCCCTGTGCAACGCTTTAAGTTTTAATACTGGAGTGATAGATGTTCTCTCATTGAGACCTGGCCATGTATCAGATTGTGTCAATATTTGCCATCTTAATTCTTTCAATTCTAATAAAACTGGCCAAGCAGACCTGTCACTAATAGTAACATGATCTATAATGGCAAAACCGAAAGAATGAGAAGGAAATTATTTTATATGCTTGGCTAAAGCATTATGTTTAATGCTTTTTTTGATGGCATAATCATGCTCATACAACCTACAAGTAAACATCCTCTCGGTTTTGCCTATATAAAATGCTGTGCATTGGTTGCACTGGGCAAGATACACAATCGCTTTACTTTTACAATTGTATATGTATCTAATTCTATATGTGATGTCTCTGATTTTAAAAATAGAACCTGTGTTAATTTTATGACACCATTTATAGGCACCACATTTCACCATACCTCTGTTTTTCTTATTACGATCATAACAACCATATTTCAATATTTCTTTAAAAGATTTCCCTTTCTTATATACCACATTCACTGTGTTGGGCAACATGTTGCGACATTATTATTATTATACTGTGTTAATGTCATTATAAGTGTTATATTTTATGACTGAATATTTTACTGTGGAGCTTTTTTCCCTGTGCCTCCTCTGAAAATGGGTTCCTGACCCAGTCAGACTTTCCCAGTCAACAAATGTCAATAAATAAGTTTGTTTGTTTGTGTCTTTCGGCTTTTCCCAGTTAGGGGTCGCCACAGTGGAACTCCGGTCCGCTAATGATTGGTAGTAGAGTTTTACGTGCTGGCTTGCCGGGCCTAATGCACAACCTTCAATGAAGGAATGCCCACTCACGCATGTCGCCACACAGAAGACGCTCTAACTGAGAATTGAACGGACAACGTCTAACTGTGAGGCGACAAAGCTACCGCAGCACCACCACCACAGTAAATAAATAAATAAATTTCTGCAGAAATTTATGAAAATATGCAGTATGGAAGATGTGAATTCAGTAGTAAAACTTGGAGTTACAATAACTGGGCTAGACTAGAAAGAAATTGTATTCCACAGGAACACATGCATTCAATTCAGAACTTTGATACACATCCAATAACCATTTCAGATCATGCACCAATAGTTACCAAGATAAAATGTACGGTAATAATGAATTAAAAATAAGCACTGGTACTTCCCATCTACCTATTAAAAAGAGAGGAATTTAAGGAATGGGTAGTGAAAATTATTCAGTTGTTATTAGGGAAGACAAAGTACTCCAGAAGTTATATTTAGTGAGTGGGATAAAATGAAAGTGGAGTTTAAAAATAGGGTTAAAATGAAAAGAAAAAAAGATATGGTTAAGAAGAAAAAAGTTATGTAGTCACCATAATGATAGATCTGTATTGTCTGTCTCCATCTGGTTCAACCCGTGAGACTTCAGATCTGACACAGGCCGATTCTAAAGCCTTTTAGCTCAACTTGGCTTCACTTCCCTTACCCACAACTCCCTATCCCTCCTTCAACTCCCTAGATTGAGTTTGCCCCCCTAAGTATCAGTAGAATGACCCAACATATCCAACCAACTCCCATTTCCTGCCTAAATACAAGGAAACCTTCAGGAAAAAGCAAGACTCTAGGAGAGCAAAAAGAAGGACCCCTGCTGTCCTGCTATCACCAATGGAAAACTCGCCAAAGCAACAAGAAGGTCAGGGGTAGGAAGGTTAAACCAGATGGAGACAGACGACACAGACATATCTTTAGGGTGAATACATAATTTCATATCCTACATTGTCTGCTCAGTTTGATTCAACCTGTAGGACACAGTCCCCAGCTATGACAGCTCCTATGGTGAAACTAAGGAAGGATATTCTCCAACAAAGTAGAACCAAAAGAAGCTTTGGAATTGGACACAATGTCCAGCTTATAATGCGACACAAAGGTATGATGACCCAACCAAGTAGCAGCAGAACAGATATCCATAGGCACTCTCGAAAGAAAAGCACTAGAAGTGACTACAGCTCTAGCAGAATAGCTTCTAGGCTTTTGTGAAAGAGCATTCCCTCTGACAGGGTATGCAATCAGAATACAGTCTGACAACCACTTGGATAAAGTTACTTTAGATACAGGACAGCCCAGCCTAGATTTTGAGAAGTAAATAACTGGCTAGATTTTCTGAAGGATTTGGTACAGTTAAGATAAATCTGTAATTGCCAATGCACGTCTAAACAATGCAGAAGGTATTCGCCTTTGTTAGAAAATTTGGGAAAGAACATGGGAAGATGAAATGAAATTCTGAAGCTACCTTAGGTAAGAAAGAAGGGTTTATACGAAGGTGTCTATATTACAACATCGAGGCTTTAGTTAATTGAATAACTAAAGCTCGATCTTGTCATATCGACAGCTAAAATTGTCAAACGGCCGATTCAACCAAGGGGAACACTTCCCTTAGCCAAATCAAAAAAAAAATATAACTTTACATCCGTACCCCCCCACCTAAATATATGAACTCCGAGATCACTCCAAATTGGAGAAACGGGCATACTCCACAGAATGGCCAAGGGAAGTGTTTCCCTGGGTTAAATAGGCTGTTTGACAATTTACGGTTTCAATATTAGAAGTTATTCGATTAAGTAAAGGTTTGATCTTGTAATATAGAACTGTATGAAGGGATACTCTGTCCTTATGAGAAACTCAACAAGGTGGAGAAGAATCAAGTGCTTGCAATTCTGAAATCCCTTTGGCTAAGGTAATTGCCACCAAAGCAAAGTTTTCCAGGGCAAAAACTTTAGATCCAAGGAAACTGAAGTTTAAAAGGAGAGACCAGTTAAGACCTGAAGAACAAAGGGTAGATCCCAAGGACGCAATGGGTCATACTAGAGGATGAAGAAGAAAGGTATCCTTCAAAAAAGCCTTGGAGATCTTGAAAGAAGTCAAGGACATATCATCTCTGCCAATAAGAAAGTTCAAAATGGCTGCTAACTGAACTTTAATAGTAGAAAAACTGGAGCCTGAACCAAACAGCTCAGCTGTAAAGCCCAAAACTGACTCCAAATGGGCCGAGAGGGGATAAAGTCCCTGAGCTTCCACCCATAAAACAAATCTCTTCCATTTACTGGTGTACGCTTTCCTAGTGGATTCTTTCTGAGAGGAAGACAATATATGAACCACCATCTTCGAAAGCGTAGGATTCCTGGCCATCAAGGGGACTGGATGAACCATGCAGTCAATTTGACGGACTGAAGACTGGGTGGATCCACGATGGCTGGATGAGATTTAAGACCCAGAATGGGATCCAATACCCAAGGGGGTCTTTCAGAAAAGGCCACAGGAAGGAAAACCACACCTGGCGAGGCCAAAAGGGGGTGATGAGGATCACAGAAGCTCTGCAACAGGTTGCTTTCTGAAGAAACTTCACTAAGCGGAGAACTGGGGGATAAGCGTAAAGGAGACACAGAGAGCAAGCAAATGTCAGAGTTCCCCTGGATGCCTGTCCTAGAGGGGGAACAAGGGCATAATTATCTGTTGCACTTGGTGCTGGATGGGGACACAAACAAGTCACAACATGGAGTGCCCCAGTGCCAGAAAATCTCAGCTGCCACCACAGAATTCAGGGACCACTAATGGGGCAACAGGATGCTCCTGCTGAGCCTGGATGCTTTACTTCCCCGGGATATGTGCTGCCACCAGAAACTGCTTAGAGCAGATTTCCCATTGCCAGACCCTCATGGCCTCTCAACAAAGGGGCTAAGAGCATGTTCCCCTCACTTGTTGAGGTACCAGACTACAGACATGCTGTATGTCTGTAGTGCGATCATACCCATGGGGACAACGTACTGAAAAACCTGCAATGCTAGGAGGATGGCTCTCATCTCCAGGACACTGATGTCAATGTGAGCCTCAGTGGAAGACCAAGACCCTTGAATGGTCCACCTTCTAAATGTCCCCCCCACCCCAGAAGGGATGCATCCCTTGCAGCCATGGCCGAAGGAAAATAAATTACAAAAGATCTTCCCTGTAGAATTAATGGAGACTGCAAACACCACTGAATCCACTCATGCCACATTCTCATTATCCGTATTGGGAAATCTAAAGGATGAGTGACGAGAGACCACTGTACTGCCATTGTCATTTGCAGAGCCCGCATATGAAACTTGGCCAGAGGAACTAGCCCTATCAATGCTGCCATATGGCCTAAAAGCTATAGAAGTGAATGAGTTGAAGGTTTGAGAATCACAAGCACTGACAAGGCCAGACCGTGAAGACTGAGAACTCTAGAGGATGGGAGTCTGACGATCTGACGACCTTCTCTAAATGACAATCTATGAACTCTAAGACTTGTACAGGCTGAAGGCTCAATTTTGTGTAATTGACTGTGATGCCCCTGACCACTATCAAGGAAGCCTTTGTGGGAGTGATGAGAAGCCAATCATCCAGGTATGTAAAAATCTGAAACTCCTATGCTGAAGCCAGACTGCGACCACTGCCTTTCACTTGGTAAACACTCAGAGGGCTGTGGTGAGATTAAATGGCAGGGCCTTGGTCCGAAAATAATTGTCTCTCAGCCAGAAGTGAAGGAACCTCTGAGACCATTGTTCTATCATTATATGATGGTAGGCATCCTTGAGGTCTATCAAGTACATCCAATCGTCATTTCTCAGAAGAGACAATATAGATGGCACCATGACCATTCTGAACTTGGTTTTTCTGACAAACTGTTTTAACTTGCTCAGGTTTAAGATAGGTCTGAGGTCCTTTTAGAGCTAAAAAAAAGTTGAATAAATCCTGGATCCTTTCTGGTCTGGTGGGACGTCAAGGATGACTCTGTTTGCCAGCAGCTTGCTGATCTCTGCAACTGCTGGAAGTCCTTGATGGGCTGGAACATTGGAGATACATTTTGGGAGACCTTTGGGAATTTCTATAATGGGTATAACATACCCTCTGGATATGACTCTCAATACCCAGGAGTCTGAGGTGATAAAGGCCTTCTCAAGCATTGGGGTGGAAAGATAGACGACCCCCTAACTACCTCCAGAGGCAAACAGTCAGGCAATCCTTCAGGATCACTGAAAGGGCCTTCCAGAAAAGGTCCCACAGAAGCCCTGATGATGTGGATCACCTCTGACCCTGGGGCAGCATCCATTATGATCCCCCTTTCAGGATGAACCTTCTGGGACAGCATCTGGGAAGAAAACTACAACTTTTACTTACCACCTTTCTGATTTCTAGAAAAAGATTTCAGGGAGGGTGGAAAAGCAGACTCCACAGCAGACAGTGTCTTTCCATTTTGTTCGTTCATTGTCAATGTGTCCTTAACCTTGCGTCCAACTAAAGAGGGCCCATCAAAAGGGGCTTTAATAAAGGACACTTTGAAGTAGTTTGAAAAGTTGCACAACCGCATCCAGGTGTGGCGTCTCAGTGCAATTTCAAAACCTTCCATTCTGAACACTCCATCAGCCACATTTGAAATGTGTCTCAAAAATGCTGGTGATGGAAGTCACGGTGGACAAGAGAGTCTCCAGCTTCTTCTGGGTATCTGATGACTATGTCTTGTTGCTTGATACTTCAAAGACCAGATCTCACTGAAGCCTTGTCATGTGAGATAAGTAATTCAGAGCCATCAAAGTTAAGGTGGATGAGGTACAGGATCACTTCTCTAATTGATCCACTGCCTGAGGCTCTCTGTTCGGGGGTAGATCGAGCAGCTCCCTTCAGAAATCTCCTTTTTGGTGGCTGCTGCCACCAAGATGGCATTGATGGCTGGATCCTTGCTTCAATGTGGCATGTCCTTGGGGGTGCAAGAACTTTGACCAGTTTCTGGGGTATGGGTTCTACTATGTCAGGCTTCTTCCACTCCCTCCAAGACAGCATGTCTTCAAGGGCATCCAGAGATGACACCACCCAGGATGTGGAACGGCCTACGCCAAAGGCCTCCAAGAAGACTGACACCTCCAGAGAGGGGGCTTCAGTGGTCCAATCCATGTGCTGATTAAGCAGCTCAAACAAATCTCCAAAAGAGCTGCTGTCATGCAGGGACTTGGGGGGGGGGGGGGCTCTCCTTCCTTGAGGTCAGTATCCTTGGTGAGGGATTCTCCTGGAGAATCCAAGTACTTCCTCTTGCACTTCTTTTTCCCTGAAACCTCCTGCTCCAACAAATCAGGAAAAGAAGGGGAAGAGTGGGGTAACCACTTTGTGGGGGTAGCCTGGAGACCTGTGGACACAGGCTGTCTGGGAGCAGCCTCACGACTGGTCAGCAGCACAGATGGAAAATGGGAGGGGGTGCATGCTTGAGGTATCCAACTCTTCTCTCTAACTAAGAGCATCCTCTCTACAACATTGAAGTCCGAGGCCGAAGCGGGTCTCCTGGAACAGAGGGTCCCAGAACCTGGAGGCACTGAAGACATCTCTGAACCTGAAGGCAACATACTCAGACTCTATGTTGAGACCGGAGTAAAACTATCTAAGGCTGAGGTTCTGAGGGAGAGTGATGAACTGGACACCAGTACCACTGACCCTGACCCAAAGGCTCCAGCCTCGACACTACATCTCTGAGGAGCTGCATGCCCTGAACAGGTCAGAGTCAAAACTACAAAGGAACATGACTGATCCAAAGGATGCCAGGCTGTCAGATCTGATCCAGAGGGAGGAAACCCCACCTGCCTTGAAAACCTTGGATCCAAGGAGGCCAAGACAGGAATTCCGAAAAATGGAGCCAAGGATCCCAGAGTTTGTGTCGGGTCCAAGGGGATGAAGCTTAACTGTATCTGTGCCTGCAAAAAGGACCACATCAGCTGTTCCAGATCTGACTGCTTGATACTGCTCACTGACATGGACGACCAGAGAGAAGAAGCCACTGAGTATGGCTTTGACGGTTAGTGTGAAGACAACCATGCATGTTGGATCTGAGCTGGAGAGGCTTGGAACACAGGGGGAAAAGGGGAGGGCTCTGGTGGAGTACCCAGGGAAAAGAGGAAAGCTACTCTGCCCAAAGATGCCCCTTTAATCAGAAATGACTGGCAATACTTGGTACTAGGGGATCATAGGAGGTTACTGGGCTAATGACCCTAGGTTCCTTTCAAGCCTAGCCAAGTTTTACCCTTATTTCCAAGATCAGCACCTATCGCCCCTGTGCAAGAGGGACACAGGTGGAACCCCTAGGGTGAACTTTTGGTTACCCATCCAAGCATCCAGATTCCATTCGAAGAGGGACAATGAGGTGCTTTGCTTGACATGAAGCGGGAGTCTGTTCCAAAGGTGTGGTAACCTCTGGGAGACAATCTGTCCCTCCAGTAGGTTCTATTACTATCACATACCAGGTTAAGACCTTTAAAGCGAGTAACCCGTGTACCATTTGACTTACGGATATGCAGCATTTCCAATAAAGCAGGGTCAAAGACTGCCTTATATGCAAGGCATGAAACAGAATAAAGTGACAGTGATTTCAGATGATCCTCATAGGACAGATGCCGAAGACCTTGAATTTTCCTTGTGAGGAACCTTTTTGATCTCTCCATTTGCTGCAGGTGTTTGGAAAGGTACATACCAAAAGGGGCATTGTACTTATTACTGACCTGATGAGGGAAGAGTACATGAAGGTTATAAAAAGAAGTTATGTTCTTACCATAATGTTCCATCTGTGTTTTCCATCTTAATTTCCATTAACCTGTGGGTTACGGTTCTGATCCCTGGAACCAAATGGCCACTTTCTTTCCAGCTCAAGTTTTCTGACTTGAGCTCCTCCTCCCTACCCATAAAGCCCCGCCCCCCCAGAATACCTCAGATAGAGTTTGCCAAAAAGAGGCATAACAGCTAAAAAGCATTATAATACCCTCAAATAACACAGAGATCAAATATGTAAATACATAGCTATGAAAAAAAACATCAGGACCTCAAACGAAGGAATAGAGATTCTTTAGAAATTCTACAAGGCTTCCCAAAGTCTTGTATAGGGGAAGGGGAGAGGGAAGGTTAATGGAAATGAAGATGGACAACACAGATGGAAAGTTATGGTAAGAAGATAAAGAAGTTATCTTATGTTTTCCACTTCATTTCATTAACCTGTGGGGCAGAGTCCCCAGCTACTATAATCCAGGGTGGCCATCAAAGAAGAATATACAGGAGTACAGCAGAACCAAAGGCACTTCTACGACCGAAGATTATGTCCAATTTGCAATGAGTAATGAAAGTGGGGGAATTTGACCAAGCAGCAGCAGCACAAATGTCATCAATTCAGACTCTAAACCTAAAAGCCTGAGACATAATCTTAGACCTTGTAGAATGGGCCTTTATTCGTCCTGGCAAAGGAATACCTTTGAAAGAGTAGATGAAGATAATGCAATCTTTCAACCATCTCGCTAGCACAACTTTGGTAACCGCTCTACCTCTCTTTGCATATGAAAAAGAGACAAACAACTGATCAGACTTCCTGAAGGGCTTGGTTTATGTATATAAAAATGAAGCGGCCTGTCTACATTGAGCAAATGCAAAGCGTATTCCCCTTTATTTTGATAATCAGGAAAAAAAGACCATACGATATATGGACTGATAAGTGTTACTCTCCTTAGCCACCGTGTGTAAAAAAAGGATTAGTATGCAGGGCCACTCTGTGCTTCTGGAAAACCAAATATTGAAATTTTGCCAAAAGGGCTTGGAGTTCAGACACTCTTCTTGCCAAAGTAATAGCTACTAAAAACACAGTCTTCCAGGAGAGAAATTACAAGTCCACCATAGCCAGGGGCTCAAAGGGGGGTGGACCAAAGCTTGGAAAATCATAGTCAAATCCCACGGGGAAGTAGGACCTTTCACTGGGGGTCAGAGTAGGAAGGTGACCCTGAGAAAAGCTTTACACAGTTTAGAAGCAGCAAGAGATAAGGAATTAAAACCCATGTGAAAATTGGATATAGCAACCAGTTGAAATTATTGACAGCAGAGTGACTAGTACCAACCTTGAAAAGGGAAGGCAAAAAATCTAGTACGACTGCCACTGGGGCTGTAAAGGGATTTATTTGTTTCTGTTCAGCCCAAAAGGAAAATCTCTTCCATTTGCTCTAGTAAATTTTGCGTGTGGAAGACCTAGGAAAGGAAATCAAAATTTCTTGAACGGGGGAAGAGAGCCTGGGAAATCTTGCAATCATCTGAAGAGGAGAAACTATGCGGTTAACTCCAGGTTGTGAAGACATGGATGGACAGAAGATCTGGAAAGGGTTCCAGCATCCACGGAGGGCAAATCAGATGAGAACACAGGAAAATGAACCAGACTTGTCGAGGCCAAAAGGGAGCAATGAGGATCATTTTGACCTTCAACCTCCATACTTTCTGAGAAATCTGGGGAATCACAGGAACAGGTGGGAATGCATAAAGAAGGCCAGAGAGCCAAGTATGGGCTACGGCATCTCTTGGTGATTGTCCCTCTGAAGGGATCAAAGCAAAGCACCTGCTGCATTTGCTGTTGAGGGGAGAAGGGAAGAGGCTTCAGCAAAGCTGACCCCATTTGAGGAAAATCCTGTTTGCCACTGACTGATTCAGAGACCACTTGTGAAGAATGGTTTGGGTTAAGGTGTTTACTTCATAGACGCAAGGTATACGATTTTTAGTACCTACCTATGAACATATATGATTGGATGGGAAAAAGGAAATTCACCCCAGGGATCACTTCTGTGGCTCTGCTCAACAGTGGCACAGGAAAATAATTTTCTTGGGTGGCAAAAGCCAGGGTACCTTTTTGGCTGGGCTTGTATAGGCCCCAGGGCTGATAGCCTAGTACCTACCTATGAACCTATATATATAATAAGACTCTGCTGAGCCTGTTCACCAGTATGTTGTGCTCCCCCAGAATGTGCATTGCAATTAGAAAACAGCTGGTAGAGAAAGCCCACTGCCACACTCTCATTGCTTCTTGACAAAGGGGGTAAGACCTGGTTCCACCTTGTTTGTTGATGTACTACACAACAGACATGTTGTCGGTTTGAATCGCAATTGTCCCTAGAAAGAGAAGGAAGTGAAGTACTTGCAACTCTATAAGCACTGCCCTCATCTCTAGGATGTTGATATGCAGGTTGGTCCGTAAAGCTTTCCTGGGCAAGCTCTTTCTTGGTGGCCGCCACAAACACCATGGCATCTAATGGAATGTCCTTTGTCCAGTGAGGCCTATCCTGAGGGGCAAAGAGAATCTTGCCAGCTCTTTTTTGGTATTGGCTCTGCAGCATCTGGTTCCTTCCATGCCCTTGCAGACACCAGGCCCACTAGGAGGTCTGCAGGGGGACACACACCCAGGATGTAGATGAGCCAGTCCCAAAAGCCTCAAGGAACACTGACCCATCCAGGGTGGGGTTTGGGGTCAACCAGCCATCACTCTGATGAAGGATTTCCAAAATATCTGCAAAGGAGATGTCAGGTGGAGATCTAGAGGACCCCTCCCCTTCATTAAAGTCCGTGTCTGTCATGAGAGATTCCTCTGGGGAATCTAGGTGTCTCCTTTTGCACCTTTTCTTCTCTGGAGCTTTTTTGGTGGGGTGCACCGGGGAGATGGAAGAAATCTGGGCTTCCACAATTGAAAGAAACCGGAGGCCCTGAGGAGCCGGCTGCCCTGGTGGCAGAAATGAAGCCTCCCATGCAGAGCTCAGGAGGGGAAAGGGTGGATCTGATACTGTAGGAGCCAGGAGTCTCCTAAGAGTGGAGAAGACCCTCTCCAGCACCTCGAAGGCTGAAAGACTCCCAGAGACCCGAGAAAGCCTACCCTGCCCCAAAGGGTCAGAAACAGACCGTCCCTGGTCACCTGCAGCCCTCTGCTCTGAGGGAGGAATCCGCATCAATCTCCCAAATGCTGAGGCACCAAGGGGAAGCGACAGCTCCAACAACTTCAGAGCTGAAGTCATCCCCCAGGACTTGATGTTGCAGCTTCGGCTCCAAGATGTACTCTTCCCTGACACAGTTGGCACAGAGTGAGTGAAGGAAGCAGTTGGGCTTGAAGAAGTAAAGACTATCGGACTTGATGAACTGAACCCCGACGCCAATGGATCTGGGAGCTCCGAAGTAGCAGGCCTGATCAGAGAAGGGGAATTTCTGCTTGCAGATCCCATAGGGGACGGAGCCAGAATGACCCCCATCTGAATTTGCATACGAAGGAATTTCCTCATCAGTCTTTCCACCTCATTCTCTGACAGGTTCCAAAAGAACCTGATGGAAGAGGGTACAGAGGAGGGTCTGCAGTGAGGTCTGGGAGAGACATCCCAAGGGGATGTCCTCAGCACCACAGGTTCCGACCGAGAAAAGATGACCAGGGCATGAGGCGGAGGGGTAGCTGCAGAGATCAGAGCCGAAAGGACTCTGCTCAAAGGTTCTCAGGGCCTTTCTGGGAGGCTCTGACAAAACTAAGACGGAGGGGTCTGGGGAGTGTTTCTTAGGGTCCCTGGCCTCGTTAGACGTCTTGCCAGGGGTTTGAGCCCCTGAGACAGAAGGGATAACTGGATAAGGAGGAGGAATAAGACCTTTGAGGACCAGCTAATTCCTTCTATCTGCAATGGCCCGGGGAAGGAACAATAAGCGCACTGCCTGTGGGCATCAGATACAGGGATCTTGTGCCTACAGGAGTGCATTTTTTAAACCCAACAGGCTTGTTGGATTTCTCCAACATAGTAAAGGGAAAGGAAAGAAAGGTGTGATGAAACAAACATGGCAGAAAGATAGCTAAAGTGAAAAGACTTTTTTTAAAATCAAGACAGAAAAGCTAGGGTAGTTTTTTTAAGAGAAAAACAGGCCAAAGGCCACTCATGATAATGAAGATAAATGCGGAAAATGACCCACTGAGGAGCTCTAACTAGACCACAATGTTGTGCTGATGCATGGCAAATGAGATCTGAGGTATCTTGGAGGAGTAAGGGAGTATGGGTAGGGTGGGAGGAGCTCTAGCTTGGAAGCTTTGGCTTGCTAATGGCTAAGTCGGTTCTAAGGTCAGAACCGAAACCCCACAGGTCTGATGAATGCTGACCAGACAACAAAAAATCAAGTCTGTATTAAATGAATTACAAAATCTAAATCTTCCAGCTTTAACTCTATATTCAGCCTGGACTCAATTTAAATACATCAGAAAACTGTAAGGGAAAATTTGTGAAAGCAGCATGTTATCAGTAAACAATAAAGTGATCACCCTGACACAGGAAACAGCAATGTGCTTGCAGAAAAACTGTACAATCTTCCCATTATGCAAAAAAAAATTCTGAGTGCTACAGAAACAAATAAGAACATCCCTTACGTAATTATGACAACTGCAGACTCAAGCAAAATTAAAAATTAAAGTTCCTAGGGACCAAACAAAACATCTAGTGGCTGCAAACAATACATCAAGTTAAACCCAAGTAAACATCTATAAATCATGCTAAATAAAATGCAAACAACAGTCACAACCAAAGTGACACATAGCTCACAACACCAGTGTGCCACCCAACAACAGCCCCTAAGGCAAGACAACGTACCCAACACTTTAGTCATAGGTGATTCTATAATCAGGCACACGGATGTCCCACTCACCAGGCTGAACAAGGAGAAAATTACAGTCAGCTGCCTGTCGGGTGCCAGGATCCGCCACATAACACATGCACTCAAGTCAATCCACAACAAGTACAAATACGACTCTGTCATTGTCCATGTTGGAGTGAATGACTTGAGACGTACCTCCCTGGACTACATGAAAAGACACATGGAAGAGCTCTCGGATCATGTGGCCCAGGCAGGTATGACCCTACCCTGAGTACCATCCTGCCTTCGCCCAGAATGATACCACAGTATAAGGACAAAATGATTGACTTCAACAATTGGCTAAGCTTCTGGTGTCATTCAAAGGGGATCCAGTATCTGTCTGCCTGAGACGACATGATTGACAAACCGCGATGCTTTGCCAGAGATGGTCTGCACCTGTCGCCCCTGGGATTCAGGTTACTGGCTAAAGCTCTTGCCACCCCTATAGTGCCTTTTTCGCCTGCTTTGTTTGGATGTTCTGGGTTTCCAGGTTTTTTTCTTCTTTAGGGGCAGGAGGATGGCATAATGGTTAAGGTGTTTACCTTGGAAACACAAGGTGCAGGGTTTGATTCTCACATAGGGTAATTGGCTAGGCTTAAAATGGCCCACAAGGACAGTTAGCCTAGTACTAATCTATGAACCTATGAAATAAAACACCACTGTAACAGATACAAGCATGCAAAATCTGCAGGTAATGCTACTCAATGCTAGAAGTCAAAACCTCAAAATGCACTCTCTCTCAAGGCACTCCTAAAAAAGGAGAACATCGATATCTGTGCAGTAACTAAGACCTGGTTCAAGGCTCCAGAGAGCACCCCTGCAATACCAGGCTATAACTCTTATCACACTTTTCAGCCACCAAATCAAGACCGAAACACTAAAGGTGGAGGAGTGTCCATATTCACCAAGGATATTCACACCTCTAGGCTAGCTGCCCAACACAATGCATCTGAAATTCTCCAGGTGCAACTAACACTAGGTAATACTGCAATCCAAATTGTAGCTTGCTACAGATCCCCCACCATGCCCCAAGATTCTCACTACAACTTTCTAAACATACTGGAAAATATTAAGATACAACCAAACACCCTAATACTGGGTGATTTCAACTACCCTGCCATTAACTGGGGAAAAATACTCTGGTACCAACACCTTTTCCCAACGGTTCTTGGAATTCATAAATTCCAACGCCCTGGATCAACTAATTCATTGTCCCACCAGGGGCTCCAATATCCTAGACCTGGTCATTACCAACATGGGAGATAGATGCTCCACACCAGTGGTCACCCCCTCATTGGTCAGGTCTGACCATAAGCTAATCACCCTTGATATCCACATCCCACCCCCACTCCCCAGTAAGGAAACCTCTGTAAAAAACTTCTCCAAGGCCAACTTCGTGCTACTCAAGTCAGAAGTGACAAACTTCATGACACCCATGCAGACGGGAGCTGAAAGATCGACTGCTGAATCCTGCACTAAGGCACTGTACGAGCACATACACTCGTGCATGAATCGTGCCATCCCAAACAGAACCAAGACGCTCTCCTCCTAAAAAAGAAAGCCAATCTGGTGGTCCCCTGCCATAAACTATACAACAGAAGGAAGAAACTGTTGCAGAAAAGAGGAAAATCCCAGGATGCAAACAACTCCCTTACCAGCCTCAGTAAGAAGCTGAGATCCCTCATAAAATCCTCCAAAGCTAGTTACGAAAATAAAATTGCCAAAGACAACCACAAGGCATTCTATAGTTATGTCAAGAATCTAAATGGCAATGCTCAGATCTGCTCTGAGCTACAACAGAATGGCATTAAATATACTGATCCCAAGGATATTGCCAATATCCTGGCAAATCGAATTAGTGCCAACTTCACCCCCCTCTCACCCCCTAAAGGACTCATCTCAATATCAAAAGACTGCCAAATTCCGGTAATCACGGCCACACAGGTAGAAACCGCACTCTCCAAAGCTAAGAATACAGCATCCATGGGACCAGATGACATCCCGGGCTGTGTACTACATGAACTACAAAATTAATTGTCACCTCACCTAAGTGTCATGTTTAATCATAGCCTCACCTCAGGCTTTATACTCACTGAGTGGCACACAGCTACAGTTATTCCACTCCACAAGGGGGGGATCCACCTTGGATCCCAAGAACTACAGTCCCATCAGTCTGATGAGCCTGATCTGCAAGGCATGGAATGCATTATCATAGGTTCACAGGTGTGTACTAGGCTAATGGCCCTAGAACCTTTACAAGCCTAGCCAATAGGATTACCCTGGCATTGTGCCACCCAACCTTACTTCCTAGTGCCTCTGTCAAGAAGAGCCACTGGAGCGATCCCCGGGGTGAATTTTCTATTTCCCAAACACTCATCAAGATATCTCTTGAACAGGGCCAGTGAGGTGCTCTGCTTGACATGTATGGGAAGTCTATTCCATAGCATGGGCAGTCTCTGGGTTATGAACCTGTCCCTCCAGCATGTTCTGTTGATTGCGGTAGTGAGGTTGAGGTCTCTGGAGAATGTAGTGCAGAGGGATTGTGATTTCTTTAGATGTAGCATTTCTAACAGAGCTGGGTCAGACATGGCTTTGTAAGTCAAGCAGAGATCGCCTCTAAGTAGGAGATATGAGACAGAGAACAGCTGGAGTTTTTTTGTGTCTGTCCATATAGGACAAGTGTTTACGGCCAAGGATCCTCTTTGTGAGGTACTTTTGCGGCCTCTCCAGATGTTGCAGGTGTCTAGTTTGGTACATGCCAAATGGGGCATTGTACTTGATGATTGGCCTAATGAGGGAAGAGTACAGGGAGACAATGACCTCTTTCTTCCTGGATGCAAAACCCTTAGTAATGAGAAGTGCCACATAGAAGGACTTTCTGACCACAGTGGCAACGTCGTGGTCAAAAGAGAGGCTGCTGTCAACCTGTGTTCCCAGATCTCTTATAATGCCTTCTGTGTTCAGTGGACTACCATCAATGTGGTAATTCAAAGGAACCAGGTTTTTCCCAAAGGGGATAAAGACACATTTATTGGCATTGAGCTTAAGGCCATGGTTCTGACACCAGTTGTTGGTCTCATTGAGTTCTTTCTGTAGGATGTCAGCATCACTTGTGGAGTTAATAATAGCTCCCAACTTGCAATCATCTGCGAACTTTGTCATCCAGAGTCCTTTCGTGTTGGCCTGGACTTCAGAGAAGTGGACACCAAACAGGAGAGGACCCAGGACCAAACCCTGTGGGACTCCACTTGTGACTGGTCAGCAGTCTGACTTAGAGTCATCAACTTTCGCACTGTGGGTTCCATCTGTGAGCCAGTTTGCAACCCACCTAGTGATATAGGGGTTGATGCCTAGCTTAGTAAGTTTTTCTGTGATTCCTGAGTGGGGAATGGTATCAAAGGCCTTGGCCAGATCAAGGTAGGCTGTATGAACCACCTTACCTTGATCCACAGCTCTGGTGACGGACTCAAAGAAGTCAATCAAGCTGAGCAGGCAATATCTACCCTTCACAAAGCCAAACTGTGTAGGATCCAGAGTTTGGAGATTCCCTATATCCTTGTTTATTAGGTCCATGATGATGCTTTCCATAGCTTTACACATCAGACTCGTCAGGTTAATGGGGCAATAGTTCCCAGGGTCTGTAGTCGCTCCTCCTTTGTGGAGGGGGATGACTGTGGCAGTGCGCCATTCAGTGGTGATAAAGCCTGAGGTGAGGCTGTGATTGAACAGGGCACACACGTGAGGTGCCAGTTCACTATAGTTTGTGCAGAACACAGCCAGGGATACTGTCAGGTCCCATAGAAGCTGTATTCTTGGCCTTGGACAGTGCTGTTTTAACCTGTGCAGCAGCAATACTGGGTGCCTGGCACTCTGCTTGTATTGTGATTTGTCCTTTGGGGGGGCAGAGGGGTAAAGTTAGCATTGAATCTGTTCGCCAGTATATTTGCAATATCTGTTGGCTCGGTATAGGAGATACCATTGTGCAGTAGCTCAGAGCAAATCTGGGTATTGCCATGGAGATTCTTTACATAACTATAGAAGGCCTTGTGGTTGTCTTTACTATCTGCTGCAATTCTGTTTTCATAGCTAGCTTTACAGGATTTGATGAGGGATCTCAACCTTTTGCTGAGGCTGATAAAGGAGTGTTTCCAGTCTTGGGACTTCACCTTATTCCATATCAGTTTCCTCCTTCTGTTGTAGAGTTTGTTTATGGCAGGGGACCACCAGATTGGCTTCCTTTTTTTTTGAGGAGAGCGTCTTAGTTCTATTGGGTATGGTGAGATCCATGCATTTGTGTATGTGTTTGTACAGTGCATTGGTGTATGATATGGCGCTCATGCAACTATTCTCCATTTACATGGGTGCCGTGAAGTTAGCCACTTCTGTTTTTAGGAGCCCAAAGTTAGCTTTGGAGAAGTTTTTCATGGTGGTTACCTTTGTTTGGGGGGGGTGGGAGGGATGTGGATTTCCAAGGTGATTAGCGTGTGATCAGATCTAACCAGGAAGGAGTTGACTATTGGTGTGGAGCAACGGTCGCCCATGTTAGTAATGACCAGGTCAAGGATGTTGCTACCTCTAGTGGGGGTAAGAATGAGTTGGTCCAGGGCATTGGAATTAATGAATTCCAGAAAGTGTTGGGCAAGTGTATTGGTATACGAGTAGTTTTCGCAGTTAATAGAGGGGTAGCTGAAGTCACCCAGTACAAGAGGGTTAGGTTGGACCCTAATATTTTCCAGGGTGCTTAGGAATGTAGAGTGTGAATCTTGGGACATGGCTGGGGACCTATAGCTACGACCTGAATCAATGTCTTACCCAATGTTAGCTGCACCTGAAGTATCTCAGATGCGTTATGTTGGGATACCAGTCTGGAGGTGTACGCATCCTTTATGAATATAGAGACACCACCGCATTTGGAGCTTCGGTCAAAGTTCTGGGGCCGAAAGGTGTGGAATGAGTTGTAGCCTGGTAGCGCAGGGGTGCTTTCTGCTGCCTTGAACCAGGTCTCTGTTACAGCACAAATGTCGATGTTCTCCATTTTAAGGAGTACTTTGAGCGGGTGCATTTTGAGATTTAGACTTCGTGTTGAGCAGCATGACCTTCAAATTGCATTTGTTTGTAGCTGTTACGGTGGCAATTTGGTCTTTGGAACACCTCGTAAAAAGGCAATATAGGGGTGGCAAGAGCCTTGGCCAGTATTTGAAACCCCAGTGGTGACAGATGCAGGCCACCTCTGGCAAAGCATTAAGGTCTGTCAATCATGTCATCCCAGGCAGATACTGGATCCCCTTAGAATGATACCAGAAACTTAGCCAATTGTTGAAATCAATCATTTTCTGCTTGTACTGTGGTATCATTCTGGGTGATGGTAGGATGCTGCTCAGGGCTAGGGTCATACCCACCTGGGCTACATAATCCGAGAGCTCCTCCATGTCTCTTTCCAAGTAGTCCAGGGAGGTACGTCTCAGGCCATTCACACACACATGTACAATGACAGAGTCATATATGTACCTGTTGTTGAGGGACCTGAGTGCGTGCATTATGTGGTGGATCCTGGCACCTGACAGGCAGCTGACTGTTACTTTCTCCTTATTTAACCTAGTGAGTGAGACATCAGTGCGCCTCACTATCGATTCACCTATGACTAGTGTGTTGGGCATGTTGTTTTGCCTCAGGGGCTTTGGTTGAGTGGCACACTGTTTAGGAGAGTAATGTGTCTTGTGAATAGTGTTGTGTTGTGGTGGTCGAGGGCGTTTCTGCCTTGGAGGTCTCTGCTGTTTGGTTAGATTTTTGAAAGCCTCCACAAAGGTGGGTGTGTGGTTTGTGTTTTTATGTGAAGGCAATGCTGGTGTGTGTTCTGGAGGGCTGTGTGTTCCATGTGGTGTGATGCAAGTGTTGACCTTCTCCTCATAGACAGCTATTCCGGTCTTGGTTGGAGAGTGCGTGGCTTCCAATTTGGATATATAAATGCATCTCTCACAAGTCTGAGTGTTGGGGGGGGTAAGAGGAGAGAGTTGTCAGTGTACATGAGGCAGTTGCTACATTGCCTCAGGGTGCCCAAGTTCACCAGGTTAATAGGGAAAAGCAGAGGGAACTGACCTTTAGACATGCCTGGAGGGGTGGGCATTAATAAGTACTGGAGCTATTTCCTTGTAGAATGTTTAGTGCTGGTAGCACTTTTGTGTACTACAATAATTGCTACAAGAAGTCTGGTAAAGTGCTAAACTAGCAAGCTAGTAAAAGTGCAGGAGAGGAGAGAACTAGCAGATCTAAGGGAAAAATTGAAGAACAGACTTTGGCACTGCTCAGAAGCTTACAAACAGTCCTGGAAACAGCAAATCTGTATCTGGACTAGATTAGTTACAGGAAAGGTGAGAAACAAGCACAGATGTGGACTTTTAAACCAGAAAGTTGAAAGAGATGGATAAACTGCCCAAATGGTCAATAAACTACAATTTCTGGGCCAAAAACCACTCCTCTTGTGGTAGACAGGCTACCTAGTGCTTACCACTCCCACTGATAAGCTAGAAGGCTTCCCTCCAACACAGAAGGCTTGGGGGGGCTCAGAAGCTTACCAACAGTCCTGGATGCAGCAACTCTGTATCTGAACTAGACTAGTTATAGGAAAGGTGGGAAACAAGCACAAATGTGGACTTTTAAACCAGAAAGTTGAAAGAGATGTAAAAAACTGCCCAAACGGCCAATAAGCTACAATTTCTGGGCCAGGAACCACTCCTCTTGTGATAGATAGGCTACCTGTTACTTACCACTCCCACTGGCAAGCCATAAGGCTTCCCTCCAACAAAGAAAGGCTTGGGGGCTCAAAAGCTTACACAGTCCTAGCTACAGCAAATCTGTACCTGGACTAGGCTAGTTACAGGAAAGGCAGGAAAGAAGTGCAAACGCAGTCTTTTAAACCAGAAAGTTGAAAGAGATGGAAGACTAGCCAAACGGCAAATAAACTACAATTTCTGGGCCAGAAACCACTCCTCTTGTGGTAGATAGGCTACGTAGTGCTTACCACTCCCACTGATTGGCTAGAAGGCTACCCTCCAACACAGAAAGGCTTGGGGGGGCTCAGAAGCTTACAAAGAGTCCTGGATACAGCAAGTCTGTATCTGGACTAAGCTAGTTACAGGAAAGACAGCAAACAAGCTTAGAATTTTTTTTTTTTTTTTTTTTACAGAAAAGCAGCTGAAACAGCAGTAAATACAATTCAAATGCAGTGCAGGCTAAAATACTTAACAAATGACTAAAATCAAGTGCAGAAGGCAGTAAATTAGAAGGCTACTAACAAGCAGTAATAAGTGCAGAGTAAGAGCAACTGAACAGACAGCACGCAGAACAGGAAACTAAGACAGTTACAATAAGAACAGCTGAATAATGTGTATTTTTTTTTTTGGAACTTGTAAACAAAGGCATTGGCAACCTTCAAACACTTGACCCCACCCAGTTTGGGTTCGTGAAGGGCCAATCTTGTCTCCTGAACTTGACTGACTTCTTTGAATCAGTCTCCAGAGCTGTGGACGAGGGTAAGGTAGTCCACACAGCCAATCTGGACCTCACCAAGGCCTTCAACACCATCCCCACTCTGGAATCATAGATAAACTTACTTAGCTGGGCATAAATCCCTATGTCACTTGATGGGTTGCCAACTGGCTTACTGACAGAACCCAGAATGTAAAAGTAGCCGACTCCAAATCCAGCTCCAGACAAGTGGAGTACCACAGGGTTCAGTCCTGGGACCTCTCTTGTTTGGCATCTACTTCTCTGAAGTACAGGCCAACACTAAGGGACTCTGGCTAACAAAGTTCACGGATGACTGCAAACTTGGAGCCATTATTGAATCCCCAAATGATGTGGATATTCTGCAAAAGGGCCTTACAGAAACAGATGCTTGGTGCCGGAGCCATGGGCTCAAGCTTAATGCCAAGAAATGTACAGTTATCCCCTTTTGTGGAAAAAACAGGCGCCCATGAATTACCACATAGGTGGCAGTACAGTAAACACCGAAAGTGTGATGAGAGACTTAGGGACACAGGTGTACAGTGGTCTCACCTTTGATAACCACATTGCCACAACAGTCAGGAAATCCTTCTATGTGGCACACCTCATCACTAAGGGCTTTTCATCCAGGAAAAAAGGAGGTCATTGTCCCACTGTACTCATCCCTCATTAGAACCATTATAGAGTACAACGCCCAGTTTGGTATGTACCTCACAAGACATCTGCAACAGCTGGAAAGGCCGCAGAAATACCTCACTAAAAGAATCATAGGCCTAAAGCAGATGTCCTATGCTGACTATCTAAAAAAACTCCAGCTATACTCTGTGGCATATCGTCTACTCAGAGGTGATCTCTGCTTAACATACAAGGCCATGTCAAACCCTGAGCTGTTGGACATGCTCCATTAAAAGAAATCCCAATCCCTCAGAGCCACACGCTCCAGGGATCTAAACTTTGTCATCACAATGAACAAAACGTGCTGGAGGGATAGGTTCCTGACCCAGAGACTCCCCATACTCTGGAACAGACTGCTGATACATGTCAAGCAGAGCGCCTCTTTGGCCCTCTTCAAAAGGAACCTTGATGATTGGATGGGAGATAGGAAATTCCCCCTGGGGATCACGTCAGTTGCCCTGCTAGACAGGGGTCCAGGGAAGTAAATATTGTGGGAAGAAATATCCAGGGAATTGTTACGGCTAGGCTTGTATAGGTAGTACCAACCAATGAACCTATGCCAACGGGCTGCACTGGTATCGTTTCATAAAGCAGGGTCGCATCAGACCCATCAGCCTGACCACTATTCTTTATAAGTTCATGCAAGATGTTGCAATGGAACTTACACAAGACTGAGGGTTGTGAACAGCATATGGTTATTTAAAAAAAAAAAAAAAAAAAAAAAAAATGGTGGCGCCTAGGGAGACTGCAGCTTTGTTAGCTTGTCAGGGAGAAATGTTTTTTTCTACTTCTTTTACACACACACACACACACACACACACACACACACACACACACACACACACACACACACACACACACACACAAAAACACTTTCCAGATGTCTTTATGCAGATACAATTATTTACACCAGGAGGAAATTAAACGGATAACTAGAACAAGCTGCTGGCTTGAATATCTGTTGTCTGTAGAGTACTCAGGGCCAACTTCACTTGCAGAAATCCTGGACCTCTACATTTTACACAGGAATGCCAACAGAGCTCTGAAAAGTCACAGGGATGGTTCTGGAATGCTCTGGAGCAGCTACAAAAGAAAAAGATGTGAAAGAATTAGAAAGAGAGGCTGCAGAGGCGGAGCTATTGCTAAACTGAAGAGAACCCCCCACAGACCTGCATTATCTTCAGTTTTACTTGCAAATGTCTGCTCACTGGATAATAAGATGGACTATCTAAGAATGGAGCTCACAAAAAATAAGGTGAGGGACACTTGTTTGTTCATTGTCTCTGAAACTTGGCTGTATAGTTACATTAATGATAATGCTGCGAACCTAGATGGGCTAACTCTCTTTAGAACAGACAGATGTAAAGCACAGAGTGGTAAAGCTAAAGGTGGTGGTGTATGCATCTATGCTAATAACAGATGGTGCAAAGACTGTAAGCTGGTTCAATCATACTGCTTCGAAGATGTGGAAATATTGACACTAAAATGCAGACCTTTCTATGTACCAAGGGAAATCAGTGGGATATATGTCACAGCAGTGCACCCCCCCGAAGTGCTAACACCACTGAACCTCAAAATAGGCTCCATGATATTATCTGTGAGCTATAAAGCAAAAACACAAGTTTGCGCATGTGATAGCGGGTGATTTCAACAGAGCTGAGCTTAAAGAGGTGCTACCCTACTTTTAAAAGTATGTGGATTTCCCCACCAGAGGGGAGAATACCTTAGACAAAGCTTACAGCAATATTAAAGGAGCCTTTAAAGCTTTGAAAACCCCCAACATAGGCAGCTCTGATCACACTGCATCCTGCTTCTGCCTACCTATAAGATGGCTTTGATCAAAGAAAAACCAACAACTAAAGAGTCCACAGTCTGGCAGAAGGGTTCCATGGACTGCCTTCAGGGCTGTTTCAATGCCACCTGCTGGGAGGTCTTTAAAGAAGCGGCTATGCAAAACCTCTAGTTAGACACAGACACCTATACTGAATCAGTTCTTGCCTACATAAATAAATGCAATTCATCCCTTGCTATGGAGAAAATACCCTCACGTTTCAAGGAAACAAGTATTGCCCCACTTCTGAAGAAACCCAACCCTACCTGCCTCAATGGCTTCACACCAGTCACCCTATCCTCAAACATCATGAAGTGCTTTGAGAGGCTTGTGAAGAAACATCTATATGCGGGTCTGCCTGAGTCCTTCGATCTGCTCCAGTTTACAGATCAGACAAACAGATCGACTGCGGATGTGATATCAGTCACACTTCACCTTGCACTAAAACGCCTAGAAGGGAGGAACGACTACGTAAGGCTGCTGTACATCGAATTCAGATCTGGGTTCAACACTGTGATACCGATGGAACTGGTGGATAAACTTGTAAAACAAGGGATAAACAAGCACCTATGTAACTGGACTCGACTTTCTGATTCGTAGACCCCCAACGGGCATGCGCTGGAAACACCACCTCTCAACGCATGGTCCTGAATACTGGCATTCCCCAAGGTTGTGTGCTCAGCCCACTGCTCTTCACCATCCTCATCCATGACTGCACTGCAAAACATAATTCAAACCATATTATAAAACTTGCTTATGACACCACAGTCGTGGGTCTCATTAGTGGTGGAGATGAACATAACTACAGGGATGAGGTGAACACTTTGACTGCCTGGTGTGACAGGAACAATCTGGACCTGAATGTTAATAAGACCAAAAAAATGATTATGGACTTCAAGAGAAAGGCAACAGTTCATCAACCACTCACTATCAAAGGGGAAGTAGTAGAGAAAGTCAAAACAACAAAGTTCCTGGACCTTCACATCTCAGATGACCTCTCCTGGACTGTTAATACCAACCATAAAGTCAAGAAGGCTCAACAGAGGCTTCACCTCCCTAGAAAGCTCAAAAAAGGCAAGGCTCCCACTGACTGCTCTTGCCACTTTTTACAGGGGAGCTATCAAGAGCATCCTCACTAGCAACTTTATAGCATGGTTCAGCAACTGCACAGCTGCTGAGAAGAAGAAATTAGAGGATGGTTGAGGGTGGCTGAGAAAATCTTGGGCACGCACCTCCCTTCTATTCAGGAGCTTTTCTTTACAAGAGCAAGAAAGAGAACATACAAAATTCTAGCTGATTCGACCCATCCGGCCCACAACTGGTTCTCACAACTTGTGTCTGGAAGGAGGTACTGCAGCTTCTGCTGTAGGACTACCAGTTTCAGGAACTGTCAATATCCTACAGCTATGAGACTTATTAACCCAGACACCACCCATAACACCTGATACATTGAAGCCTCTTTTTTCCATTTAATCCTGCTGCTCTGAGCAATGACTATTATGCAATATGATGGCTATACTGAATCACATATAAAGTTAAGTGCAATACGGTAACTAAACAGCTGCTATTCACTCGTCTCTATTTATTCTCTATCTCAATGGTGAAGGGGTTTGATGGTGGGTATTTATTTATTACTTATTATTGGATAATGAGTATTGAGTGTGTTTTTGTAATGTGAACTACCTCTTACATGTCATACGTGTTATTTCCTTTCTTATGTTATTCTCAGATACTGCGGTATCTACGTTATTTGCACTGTATTTCTCTTGTGAGCTGACATTTGTAATTTCGTTTAGGCTGCACTTATGTGGTCCTAAATGACAATAAAGTTTCTTTGAATTGAATCCTTAAGGGGAGACCTTGCCATTTGAATCTTGTTGCACTTTTTGAAGACATAATGGCAGCACTTGATTAAAGTTTGATAGTGTGTACTACTTATCTTAGCAAATTCAACACTATCACACATAAGGGAATAGTTGACAACTTAATAGCACTAAATATCAATTCATACACAACTGAATGAGTAAAACAGTGGTTAAGTGCCAGGGCACAGCTAGGCAAGATGGTGGAGTTACCCTACTATCCTGACAGGAGCGGTTAGTTGTAACTTGCAAGCTTCTGTACTGGGGACACTTTATTTTGGACTGTTCTTTTCAGAGAGAATAGTGTAGAATGGACTATAAACAACCAGATATACTAAAAACTGCAAACAGGACAACAATTACTTCCATAAAAGATGCTTATAAAAATATACCAGGTGCAGGAGTAATGACATCACCTTTAATGTCAGTAAAAGTATCATGACACTCGATGAAAAGGATATAAATGATGATTATAAAACTAATGGTCACTTCACAATGGAAGATGACAATTTTAAGCTTTGACCAGCAAGTACCTACCAAACTCGGGAATGCATATTATGTAGTCCATCTAATTCTAAAGGGTATGTCCAGTTACTCAAGGAAGATCACTGCACCACTTTAGACCTCCTGATCGGACCCATTATTAGGCACAGTACATTGTCTTTGAACAAGATATCTGAAAGAAGTCAAAAAAGTACAAGAATCCCAAAGGAGAAAAATATCAAAAGACTGAATAATTTCAACGATTTAGAAAGGCTTCAGGAAATGCCATATACTCTATTTCTTATAGGATATTTAAATGTGACCAGTTTGGTTTCTAAGGTAATGTGTTTCATCCAGTTCTATTTGAAAGTCTATGCCTAGAATAGGGAACCTAACAGAGTGTGTGTGGGTGCATGCTTACACACACATGTATATCTAAACAAAGACAGGTATACACAGACACATATAAACATATATACTTGGATCTTCATAGTTTCTTACTAAGCTTATGGCCATGGAGACCATCAAAGCCACATCACCTGATATTGATGGGAGACTAACACTGTTCCCATTATGCAGACTTTCTCTATATTTCCCCAGATTTGGAATCACCCATCCATTCAGACTGATTTTAAAAGTTGCTATGGAAATATGCTGCTCGATAGGTACGGGTATTCTGCTAGATAGTTAAGGGCAGTCTATTTTGAAAACATGCTATATATTGTGTTAGATATCTGTCATACCACTTGGTGTTGCTGTGTGGTAGTGAAGGTTTATGCCTCCAGAGAGGATATTTGATTAACTACTGGTTCTATTTAGGTGAAGGAGTTTAAAGAGTTCTGGGTCGTACATAACATGTATGGTTAAACAGAGATCACACCTCAAGAGTCTGTGTGACAGTGAGTTGAGGGACAGCCCTTTTAGTCTATCAGAGTAAGAGCATGGAGACCACAGATTTTTTGTTGGGGAAATTATGAGTTCTTTCAAGGTGCTTTAAATTCTTGGTAAGGTACATGCTAAAAAGTGCATTATATTCAATAAGGGGCCAAGTAAGGAATGGATTAAATGGAACAATAACTTCTCTGGACCTTGAGGAAATGCCACAAAAGAAACATTGTACAAGGAAGAAAGATTTTTCTAATCACCAGAGATGTAGCCATCAACGGAGAGTATGTTATCAACATACTACCCAAGTCCCTGATGACTGTGTCAGATTTAGGTGCAATGTTATCAATATGGTTAGCAGCAGTGATGCTAGATTTACCAAAGGAAACTGAAGTAAAATTCTTGTTGTTCAGGTTAAGATCATGATTAATACATCAAGCATATGTTTGGTACAGCCAATGCTGGAGAATTTGAGTATCATTTAATAACCTTCCAGAGTTTACAATTATCAGCAAACTTAGGTAGTCACAGCTGGCATTTTATGACAGAGAAATATATACAACAGAAGAGGGGGCCAAGACAGAAATCCATGGGACACCACTGGTAAAATTTTTCTGTCTAGAGCAAGTACTACTCAACCTTAATGGTATGGGTTCTGTCAGACAACTGTTGTATTCCTGTTGATACGAACATTCTTAAGCCATCAATATATTGAATCGGACATGTAAATTTGCTCTATACTGCCTACTTTAGTGCATGTCATGGCTGAAAGTGTGTTATCAGACCTGATGACCTACCTGTGTAAGAAATGTAAAATAAATAAATAAATACGGAGACTTACGTAAGCACACACATCAACAGTTGAATATATCAACATGAGGTTATGGAAATCAAGATTCTTCAAGGTCACTAAGTCGTAAGTCTGACAACTGAACCTACACCATTTTGAACATTTGTAGGTTCCTACAAAAGTGCAGGTCTCTCTACTTCTAGCTAAAGACTGAATTTGGTCCAAGAAGTGTACCTACATAGGTCCCTGTTGTTTCAATGGTTTCCTGCACTGTACTGCTATACCAACTTACAAAATTTCTTAGAATGAATGGAAAGTTACAGTAAGATGCAGGCTGAACTTGATGGACTGAGTGAAAGAAGACTGTGTCAAAGGGCTAGTCTCCAGGCCCAGAGATCCAACATAATCCCAGAAGATGCCAAAGCAGATACTTACATAGGTGCTGTTGAAGTCTTTTCTTTTCTTTTTACAACAATGAAGTTGGTGAGAACAACTTTGCCACTTTTGAAAATCCACACTGCATTCCTTCTTCAGAGAGTCCTTTAAATATTAGTATCATCCTCAAAAACAGAGCTGGAATAGGAACATTTCTTTTTGTCCCCCTTTGCTCCATTTGAAGATTCAACTTTCTGATTTTCATCACCTTAACCTCTCCTTTCTGTGTGTTAACAGACTCCTATCTATAGTCCTTATAAAAAAAATGTAAAAGATGAAATAGAAAAAGACAGTAACCTGTAGCATTTAAGTGGGCAAATGCCAACTACAATCACAAGAGAAACAGTTTATCATTGTTTTGATTGAAGATTGCAGAAAAAATGGTTAACGAACATGAGAAATTATGTATACAAAAACATTTGGTAATGATGTGGGATGTGAAACACTGAGAGCAGTGAGAAGAACTGAAGAAAACTCCCAGCAGTGATGGCTATAGATAAGTGCCTCATGCACCATCCATGATTTATGGAACTCTGACAACAAGCTATCCACTGCTCTTCAATTCCATCCATAAAAAAATGATACTTGAAGAGGATAAAGTCAAACGTTATGATGTAGTGCTACATCAATCCTCCCTGAAGATAAGCTATGTTTTAGTAGTACTGATATACCACATGAACACATTCCTGAAATATCCATGTGGTGGAGTGATCCTGGACTGCATAGTAATGGGGTCATGGCCTTCAAATGATGGAACAATGTATGGAGTAGTCACTTAAATAATGTAAATTTCACCACTGAAATACCTTCACTTCGTGTATCAAATGAACTGTTGGTCTGTCTTCATGAACTCATGCACAGTGCAGAGACAGTCGCATACTACAGCTATATGATCACACATACCATAACTGTACATGTTCAAAAGTAAAATCACTATCACTACTGCAGTATCAGTACAGCTCATGAAGCTACTGACTACCAACTACATGGCTGCACACCATGGAGAAAACGTGAGAGAGAGTGTTGGGGGAGTGAATCCACCCATAAGGTGAGGGGCAGGGAAGTTAAGTCATTTTTGTTCATAGCTCACGATATAAAGTTGTTTTTTTATGGCTCAATTTCATTTGTGGGTCAATTTGGCTATGTTTTTATTGAACTGGGTGCCATTTTTCATGAGACGTCAGTCTGGACATTCTAATGGCCTGAGATTTTATAACATTTTCATTTGTGAATTTTGGTTGACTATTTATACAAATATGTTACTGAACGTAGGTTTTGTATTCATTTTAACTGAAGACAAAAATCTGTATTTTACCACAAACGACCAGGAATTATACCTCCAAAAGCATTTATTTTTTCAGCAAATGTAAAAAATGCATAAAACTTTGAAAGCACAGGAATAAAATCTCTCTTAGCGCCTTGGCTTAGAACAGCCTTTAGAAAGTAAATACTTTTTAAAAAACAATAGCTTTTATATAAAATCATTCACCCATTATTAGATTCATTAACAATTCTACAATAAAGCAATTTCTCAATTACACTTATTACACTTTAAAAAGATATACATACTATAGGGCTTATTCTATGAAACGTTTCCAGTTTCATTCTTTATTTATACACCTAGGATGTAAAGTGTTGTACTTTAATATAAAAACAGATTCCTTTTTTCTTAATGCATATTTAATTGTATTTTCACTCAATCTGTTTTTATTTGCTCTAGTATTGCCTCTAATTTACTAAAATCACCCTGATGTGACTGATTGAAATGTTCTGCTAAGGGACTGGTACATTTATTGTTCCTGATGTCTCTAATATGTTCTTTAACCCTCTCTCCAAGACTTCTTTTACTTTACCTATGTAGAAACTGGATTCCATACATTTGGTCGAATTACACTTAGTCGAAAATGATTCCAGGCATTGCACTTCACTGAAAGCTCACTTGGTCGAAGTTCATTTGGTTGAAAATGGAATGCAGCCCCTGCACCACTGCAGTGCAACCCTGGAGTGAGAATATTAAATAAGGGGGGGTGGGAGGTGTAGCCGCCCACATTATGCCAATAGCTTTTACTAAAGATATATATATATATATATATATATATATATATATATATATATATATATATATATATATATATATATATATATATATATATATATATATATATATATCATGCATTTCTAATGGATATACCTTCTTATAATAGTGAATACATTAAAATTATGTGGGGAGCTGTGCCCCCCACCCTTATTTAATATTCTCACTCCAGGGTTGCACTGCAGTGGGGCAGGGGCTATATTCCATTTTCGACCAAATGAACTTCGACCAAGTGAGCTTTCAGTGAAGTGCAATGCCTGGAATAATTTTCGACCAAGTGTAATTCGACCAAATGTATGGAATCCATAGAAATGGCAAGAACATTTTATGGCATAAATTATGCCAGTACTCTTACAAGAGAAATTGCCTTGTGTATGGAATTTAATGCCATTAAAAATATTGAAAGTTGGTACTGCATATTTACATATCGTACATTTCCCACAAGGCATTAACCCTCCCCATTTAATTTCTTTAGTGACCAATTCCTGTGGTCTTCTATAAGTACTATGAACTAAAAAATCTTTAAGACTACGACCACACTGATATGAGAATAACAATGTGACTTCCTTCAAGGAAGAAACTTCTCTTTTAATTATTTGCCAGTAATTCTGTAGCAACTGAGCTTGCTTATATGAAAATAGTGTATATTTAGAGACATAGTATAAGTTTTTTTTCTGAAGCAGACAAATAATTCCTTTTTTTTATTATATTGCCTCTATAAGTGTTTTCTTTATTTACCTTATTATTAAACACCTTACTATAACTATCAACTACCATATCCTCTCTATACCCTCTATTAACAAACATATTTACCACTTTGTTAGCCTCTTCCTTGGCTTCATTCACATTGCTGCATAATCTACTAGTTCTTAAAATTTCTCCATAGGGAACATTATTTAGTGTATGACTTGGATGGCAGCTTTGAGCATGCAACATATGATTCACTTGATTACATTTTCTAAAAATACTATTTTTTATCATGCCATTTTCTTGACCTTCCAAAGTGATATCCAAATAGTTTACTTTTACTCCCTCTTGTAAACCATCATATTTAATTTACTTCTGGCTGTGTCCCAGAGACTCGATTCGCTGAATGAGCGGTTGGATCATATTGAAAGACGTCCGGTACACGCATTTACTTCTCTACCAACTCTTTCAACTAGCGCAAAGGGAACTGCACGTACGGGAGACACCGAACAGTGTTCTTTGCTGCCAGCACAGCCCGTGCGTACAGAACCCGCTTCAGATAATCATGCAGTTCAAAATGCGGCTTTACAGAATGGACTTCCTGCTCCCAATACCAACGGACCTGCACTTATTGGTGTTTCTTCTTTGGCCGACTGGATTGACGATACTGGGGACTTGTTTGTGTTTCTAAAGCCTCTACAGAAGGATCTACCAGTGCCGACATCTGTGTCTCTAACTAAACAAGACGACATTCTAAGCAAGCTGAAGCTGTTTGATAATAAGGTACTTAAATTAAGAAAATTACAGTTGGAAGTTGCTTATTTTAGACAATGCCTTAATGAAGACATTGTCCCTAAGGGTTTGAGGAACGGGTTTGTTCCTTCTAACTTAATTCCAGATTCTGACTTTCTAACTGACTTGGTTGTGCTGTTTCAAAAACAAGGGGCACAGCTATTGGAACTTGTTATTAAATATTATGTTTTAAACATTGAGAAGTTAACGAATGAGGTCAATTTACTGGACAATGACATCAAACTGCATATTGACTTTTACAAGTTTAAGTTTGATTATAATCGCATTTTTTCAAGTGTTGATGCTTTTATGAGTAAGATCAAGACTAATAAGTCTAAAAAACTCTTTAGGGACAGATGTGCATACCAAGAAAACAGGGCCTACCCTAAACTGTTTAAAGTTAATAGTCAAAATGTAAATGATGACCTTGCTATTAACAAAGTTGATGCTAATAGAAATGGGGTTATACCAAATAACACTGACTCCACAGCAGTAACTGTTCAACAGGAAGGTGGTCTTAAACGTAGTAATAGGAACTGCAAAAAGGCTGATGGTCCTGATGGCCATGTTAGTAATTCTATAAACTTTGGCGATTCCACTTATAATGTTAGTGACAATTCCGTTTTTTTAGGGAATCACAACAACACTCACAACAAGGGCAGGAACAGGAACTGGAACAGATAGTTAGTCCTAGTAACAATGATGAAAATACTCAATCACCTAATATTCTTTTTAATAGTAGAGGTGATTTTAAGGTTTATAACTTTTCATCACTGTCATTGGAACCTGAACTCATCGAATTGTTGGCACTAGGTAACACATTTGTGCCTTCTAAGAAGTTTGATGTAGCCAAACTGTTGATTGATTTAAAATGCTATGTCAGAAAACTCAATTTAAGGCTGCTTTTCAACAATGAGGTGAATGTTCTGAACAACCCTATCGAGTACCTTTAACCCCCCCTTACACCTTGGTTTAAGAATGTTCGAGAACATTTGCGAACTTGAAGCTCGTCACTTGGACTTCCTTTGTAGAAGTACAAAAAATACTTCTAACATCACTAAGGTCCAATTTGAAGCTCTTAACAACTTATGTGCTTCCCCTGTGAGAATCATTAAACCGGATAAAGGGGGTGGGTTAGTTATTTTTGAAAATGACCAGTACACTCAAAGAATGTTTGAGGTTCTTGATTCTCAAGCTTATAGACCAGCATCACTAAATGAAATGAACAGTTGCTCAAACAGACTTAGAGGTTACTTTAGGGACATTTACCTTCTAGGAAGAATTGATGTGGACACATACAAATATATAGACATTGTTTCACCAAAAGTACCGGTAATGTTTGGAATACCAAAGGTCCACAAGAATAGCAGTGACCCCCCTATGAGAGCGTTAATAGATGGAAGATCTTCTATGACCTATCCATGTTCTAAATATGTTGACTTTTTGCTCTCCAAATACATTAAACTGGTACCCAGCATTTGTAAGGACTCTTGGTCTTTTTTAACCAACATTAACAGTATTCCTTTTAACAACCATTACAACTTCCTCACTATTGACGTTGTCGATTTGTACACCTCAATCCCTCACCAACAAGCGGTTGAGTGGATTTGTTTGCTCCTTAACGAACTTAAAGCACCTAAGGTTGAGATCGACAATGTCACTGAACTATTAGATATAGTTCTCACGTCCAATTTTTTCACCTTTGACGGATCTATCTACTTGCAAACTCAAGGTGTGGCAATGGGCTCCCCTTGCGGTGCCAGTGTTGCCAACCTTTTTATGGCACACTGGGAGAAAAATTTCCTTTTTAACAATCCAGATTGGATGAAACACATCCATTATTATACGAGATTTTTGGATGATGTTTTCATCCTCTTCGAAGGTGAGGCCACACTAGCAGAGTCATTAGTGGACTTTTTAAATACAACTACACCTTTCCTCAAGTTTACTTATAATTTTTCTAAGGAAAGCATTGACTACCTTGACGTGAAATTGACTAAAGATTCAACTATTTCTAGCCTTCAATCTACCATTTTTAGGAAAGCTACTTACTGCAACTCCTTTTTACACTATTCCAGCTCTCACCCTTACAAACAAAAAAGAGCCATTGTTAAAGGTCAACTGGTGAGGGCAGTAAGGATGTGCAGTAAGCTTTCCGATTTCACTTCTGAGTGTAACTTCCTGAAACAACTTTTTATTAACAGAGGTTACCCTCACGTTATGTTTGAGGCTCTACTTAGTGAGGTTGAGCTTAAGAGATCTAATGGCTATTTTAAGCCTCTCCTTAACTGTGAGAAGGGAGTAGGAACAACCGAACAGGTTCTTGTCATTAATGTAGAAGAGATGAGTAATCCAGATACAACAGTTGAGTTAACTACTGTACAAGACTTGACCATTCCCCCGTTGAGTTTTATCACCACTTTCAACAGTAATTCTAATCAGATTTTGAGGATTATACAGAAAAATTGGTTTTTCATTGAAAGTAATCCACTATTATTAGGAAAATTTGGTACTAGACCTCATGTTGTTTATAAAAGGGGAATGAATATAAAGGAACTGTTACAGAGGAATACTTACTCACATCTTCATCCCTATAATAGACTTAAAGGGACTTTTTCTTGTGGAATGTGTAACTGGTGTAATGTAATTCGTGTTGGTTCCACTTTTTCTATTAGGGATAGAAAATTTGATATCAAATTTAAAATCAACTGTGAAACAAAGTCTATAGTGTACATTGCTTTCTGTGTGTGTTGCCCTGCGTTTTATGTCGGAAAAACCGACAGAAAATTTAAGGAGCGTGTTTACCAACATTGCTACGCCATCAAAAAAGGTAAAACTGAAAACGCATTGGCTAAGCACGTTACATGTAACCCAGGGCACAGTTTCACATTCATGGGCATTGATCATGTACCAGTATCTATTAGAGGTGGCCCTACTTCACTGGTTCCTGAAAACCGTGAATTGGAATGGCAGTTGAAACTTGATGCCTTTAACAACCCGGGTTTAAATGAGAATTGCAATATTGCACCTGTTCTTAAACTCAAGGCATTTCTGAGATGATGCTTATATTGAGAATATTTTGTTCAGTTCTTGTTTGCCCTTACCTACTAGTTGGGTTGACTTACCTTAACTTTATTACAAAATAACAAATAGTTACTTTTATATTTTTTTAAATTTATGTTTTTACTATTAATTCTCTTGATCTAATTATCCACTGGATTTGAGTTGCTTAGGCAACGTTCATTAACATTGTTTTTACATTTACTAAAAACCTCTTTATCTAATTCTATGTTTCTTATTAAAAAGTTTTTAAATATTTTCTGTGTATATAAACCATGTTACTGTTAACTGATGAGTTACTCAACTATGTATTTCTGTTTCTTTTACTTGGTATTGCCCTTTTAAGTGTATTGTTCTATTTTAATTGAAAGGAAGTGATGTAATGTACCAACTGCTACTTAGGTTCAAAAAGGTTTTGGCGCCCTTTTTGTACTTCTCTGATGAAGCTTCTCTTTTTTGGAGTAGCGAAAACGCTTGTTGTCTTTCCACAATAAATTTGCGTTAAGGAATATTACTTTGTGCTTTGGGCTTTGCTTTGACCAGGACCTCTTGTTGTGCCATCATATTTAATTTGATATTTATTTTCATTCATATACTTAAGAAATAAATGCATTTCATTATGTCCTCCTTGACAAATAAAAATAAGGTCATCTATAAATCTAAAATATTTAATGACAAATTTTTGATAAAAAGAACTTCTATAAACATGAGTATTTTCAACCAAGCCCATAAACAAATTTGTATACATGGGGGCAAATGCTGCCCCCATTGTTGTGCCTTGCAATTGTCTGTATAGCTGACCATCACATTCAAAAATGTTATTAGTTAAACAAAAACTTATCAGTTCCTTAATATATTCTGTTCTAGGACTACCTTTCAAAAAATATTCTATAGCTTGCATGCCAAATTCATGATTTATGCTAGTATACAAACTAGCAACATCCAGTACCAAAAAATACATATTTCTATTCCATTTTACATCCTTTAATTTATCAATGAAATCAAAAGAATCCTTTATATAAGAAGATAATTTAATTACTTCATGTAATAAAAATTGATGCAAAAAATACCCTAAATTATGAGTAAAATACCCACAGGCCGACACAATGGGTCGGCCTGGTGGATTTAGCAAACTCTTGTGTATTTTAGGCACACAATAAAATCTGTCCATAGTAGTATTTTTGCTTGAAAATTTGTTAGTGATGTCAGATACAGTAAAATAATTCAAGCGAACACCTTTATGCAACAAACTATCATACTGACTTTTAGCTTGTGTATATACTTTAAACTCCACTCTTTCATATATTTGACAATTATTTAAATGATTCATACACATCTTAAAATAGTCATTAGATTTCATGACCACCAATTTTCCAACTGCGGTGGTGGTGCTGCGGTAGCGTTGTCGCCTCACAGTAAGACGTTGTCCTGTTCGATTCTCAGCTAAAGCATCTTCTGTGTGGAGACATGCGTGAATGGGCGTACCTTCGTTGAAGGTTGTGCGTCAGAGCTGGCAACTCGGCACGTAAAAATCTACTGCCAATCATTAGCGGACTGGAGTTCCACTGTGGCGACCCCTAACCGGGAAAAGCTGAAAGACACAACAACATCCAAAGGTTTAAATACAATATTGTCATTATTTCTTAATTGCTGTAAACTCAGCCATTCTTCCTTTGACAAATTATATATAATGCCATTTTGATAAAATTCCTCAACTTCTTTCTCTAATACAAAAAGAAATGCTTGATAAAATTTATTTATACTGTCATTTTTAAATGGCGACATAAACACACTTTTTGCCTTTACCTTTGACGTATCTAACTTACTATAAGCATTGATTTCAGTATCTGAGTTACAAGAATAGTAACTAATCTTCACCAGAGGAAATACTTTCATGATTTTCTGTTAAACTAGGCAACTTATTAACATTTTGAAAATAGTCAATATTATGCATTTTTCTTACCAGTTTAAATAAATCCCCTTTCAGTTCATGCAGTCTCGGTAAAAGTGAGGGTATGAATGTTAACCCCTTCTCCAGTATGGACATTTCCGTTGTGTTAAATTCATAACCTGATAAATTTACAACATAACCATGAGAAATACATGTCATTTTAAATGTCTCATTATTATGTCCACTTATTCTTTATTCATGCCCCTAGGATGTAAAGTGTTGTACTTTAATATAAAAACAGATTCCTTTTTTCTTAATACATATTTAATTGTATCTTCACTCAATCTGTTTTTACTTGCTCTAGTATTACCTCTAATTTACTAATTGTTACCTCTAATTTATTAATTTGTATTCATTTTAGTTTGAAATGTGTTCTGTCCTTTGCTAAAATCTCCAAATTAAGTGGAATAATTCAAATAGGTTCATAGGTACGTACTAGATTAGTTGCCCTTCCGGGCTATTTTAAGCCTAGCCAATTTCTCATTTTGTGCTTGAGTTAACCTATCCTATTTAGTTAGAGAATGGCCTTACCCATCCTGTTGTCAATTATATATTACTCCTAATAAGAATAACTGGAATCATACCATAATTTGAGGGGACCCATGCAAGGGATAAAGCATTTAGGAGGATTCTCTGTCCATTAGTAGTACGGGGGGGGGGGGGGGGCCGGGGTGGCAGTCCTGGGGTACATTTTCTGTCTTCCATCTAGAGATCCAAGTTGTGCTTCATATGGACAGGGACGAACTTTGTTTTATGAGGACAGGGAGTCTGTTCCAGAACAGCAGTATCCTCTGTGAGATGTACCTGCACCTCCAATCCATTCTGTTAAGTTGCAAGAAGAGGTTTAAAAGATTCCTAGATCAAGTATTTCTGATGACATTTGATTTGATGATGTGCAGTAAATCCATTAATATGTCAAAATAACTAACAAAACCCTGTAACTTTTCTTCCGTGCCTTGCCATACAAAAAAAATCATCTGCTGCCGGTTTCCAGGCCTTGTAACAACTGGCTAACTGCTTCCAGTGTTTTCCTTCATTTTTTATGTTTTACGATACTTACAGCAGTTTTTATTTGATTCAAGTTTTCTGTTTAAGTTATTTTCAGTTTAAATTATACATTTTTATCAATTTAAGTTACTTTGTTCATCTCTGTCCTCATTCAGACTCCACGACAACTAGGTTAAGTGCTTTAAAGTCTTAAAACTCTTAATTTCTAATAAATTCCATTTAATAGATGCACTTCAATCTGCTGTTGCTATAACAATTAAATCTTGTTTTCTTCTCTGGTACAGGCTGGGCCAGTTTAAGAGTTTTGACTGCACAGAAGCAGTTTATAAGTGCTACTGGCTGTCAAGTTCAGAGAATTTTTTTTTTAGTCCTTGTTTTAAATTTGATATTACTACACGTCTGTGCTGTGCACAGCAGGTTTGCAACTTGCAATACATAGATGCAGATATTTTGGTCTGACTGTTCACCTTGCATCTGTTGTATTTTCCAAAAGGTTTCTGAGTTAATCCTTGACATCCATGAGCAGGTTCCTCCAAGCTGCACATGACAATATTCAATGCCTTGAGCTACTGCTTCACTGCTAATTGAGACTAGTCACTACCCTCTATTTCTGGAATCAAATCACTGCTCTATCTGTTAATCATCTGTGATCATTTTGCAAAAAGGCATTGCAAAGTACAGTTGTGTACACTTACCATAAATGTAGATGTTCGAGTGTATTCACTGTTGCAGTCATTACATTTGGGTAATCTGCTGGCAGGTTGCCCTCAGTCAGCCTGAATTCCAAAGTCTTGGGTTCTGCGTCGGTTGCTGTCTCCTCTTCCATGCCGTTAGGTCGTCAGGGGTATAAAACATGCAGCCGACACCATTTTCTTTAGTTTTTCTTGCCCCAGATGTCAGGTGCCCCCAAAAAGGTAGCAAATAAAAAAAAAATATATATATATATATATATATATATATATATATATATATATATATATACATACACACATATACATACATACATATATATATATATATATATATACATATATATACACACATATATATATATATATATATATATATATATATATACACACATGCATCAATATAAACTTTACCTTCATCTATAAGCAAATACACCACATATGTTGTAGAAGATAGAGAAGAAAAGATAACCTCCAGAATGAAAGGAGGATGGCGGGAGGGTAACCTGGACTGCAACAGTGAATACACTCGAACACCTACATTTATGGTAAGTGTTCACAACTGTACTATGTTCTTCATGTTTCACTGTTGCAGTCATTACATTTGGGAAGAATCTCAAAGCTATGGTTGGGAGGCTGGACCTAAACAGCATTAGGTGCGGCTATAAGGCCCTGCAGAACTGCAGTGGCAAAGCCTGCCCTGGACTTAGAGTAGAGAGGCAAATGATAATGCTTTGTAAAGGTATGAACAGAACTCCAAGTAGCAGCCTCTAGAATGTCTTTGGTTGGTGCTCTTCTGAGAAAGGCTGCTGAAGTAGCTGCGGCTCTGGTGGAATGAGACCTAATGCCCTTGGGCACAGGTTTACCATGGTGTAAGTAGCAGAAATGAATGCAGTGGCTTATCCACTTTGAAATAGTCTGCTTTGAAATAGCCTTTCCTTCTGATCCTGCAGCATATGTCACTAGTAATTGCTCAGTTTTTCTTAGAGTTTTAGTCCTGCTCAAGTAAAATCTTAGCTGTCTGTGTACGTCCAAGGAATGCAGAATTATCTCCCCCTTGTTCTGTGGATTTGGATAAAAGGTTGGCAGATGAATAGTTTGGTTAAGAGCCACACTGGAAACCACCTTAGGCATAAATGTAGGATTTGTCCACAGAGACACCCTGTCTGGGTAAAATATGATAAAAGGTTCCACAGCCATGTGGGCCTGTAGCTCTGAAACTCTTCTTGCTGAAGTAATTGCTAGTAGCACAGCTGTTTTCCATGATAAGTACTTTATATCAGCGGTAGCAGCTGGTTCAAATGGAGGCAGGGTGAGCTTTTCCAACACATAATTGAGGTCCCATGCAGGTATTGGTGATCTTCTAGGAGGCCTTAAATTTTTGGCTCCTCTAAGATACTGCTTTAGTAAAGGATGAGAAAAGATTGGTGGCTCTGTATTGTAATGAGCTGAAATGGCAGAGACATGGATTTTAATTGATGAGAAAGATAGGCCTTTGTCAAGCATCTCAGTCAAGTATTGTAATATCTGAGGAATATTTGGTTCTGCTGTATCAGTTCCTTGTGCTTGATTCCAAGCACAGAATCTCTTCCATTTATCAGCATAAGATTTTCTAGTACTAGGCCTTCTGGCTTCCAAAATGCCATCCATCATAGCTTTACTGAGAGGTGTTGTTTGTATAACTACATGATCAGCCATGCTGCCAGGTTCAGTGTCTGGAGTTGATTGTGCAGGATCTGATTGTTTTTGATTGTGCAGGATCTGATTGTTTTGCTGGGACAGTAGTTGAGGTCTTTGAGGTAAGGTCCAAGCTGGGTATTGAGACAAGTTCCTTAGGATTGGGTACCAGTATTGGCGGGGCCAGTCCGGGGCAATTAGTATCATCTTTGGTTTCTCTTGTCTGACTTTTAGGAGGACCTTGGGAAGAAGAGGCAGAGGAGGAAAGGCGTAAACTGATAGGTTTTTCCAACTGAAGGATAGGGCATCCACTTTCCATGCTTGTCTGTGATAGGTCCTTGTGCAGAATCTTTTCAATTGATAATTTTGAGGAGAGGCAAAAAGATCTATGTCTGGGCTCCCCCATTTCTTTGTTATCATGCTGAAGACTTGTGGATCTAGTTACCAGTTGTGAGGATCCATAAGGTTTCAGTTTAAATCATCTGCCAGAGTATTTTGCTTTCCTGGCAGGAACTGAGCTTGAAGATGTATTTGGTAAGTCAAAGTTGTGTCCCACAGTGCCATGGCTAATCTGCAAAGGGGGTATGAGTGTGTGCCCCCCTCCCCGCTTGTTTATATACCACATGACTGTGGTGTTGTCCGTCTTTATCAGTAATTGTCCTGGATGAAGTAAGTCCTTGAAGGCTGTTAGGGCATTTTGAACAGCTAGCATCTCTTTCTGGTTGATATGTAGATGCATTTGTTTTGGGGTCCATATGCCCTGAATGCATATTCCAGGCATGTGGGCCCCCCAGGCATAATGTGATGCGTCTGTTGTTAAGGTTTGGCTGGCAGGGGGTAGAGTGAATGCCTGTCCCATGTTTTGGTGACATGCCTTTGCCCACCATAGAAACTCCTGTTGTAGGCAGGGAATGAGAGGAATCATTGTTTCCAGACTGTGACAATGTTGACTCCATAAACTTTTTAGGTACCATTGAAGTTTCCTCATATGCAGTCTTGCATATGGAATCAGTAAGATGTAGGATGCCATGAAGCCCAAAGCCTGCAGAATTTGTCTTGCAGATAACTGGGTTTTTGTTGCCATCAGTTTGAAGTAAGTAGTCAGTTGCCTTTGCTTGTCTGGAGTGAGGTAAGCCATCTGGGCAGTTGTAGTCAAGCTTGCACCCAGGAATGTTATCTTTTGAGATGGTACCAGTTGTGATTTATTTTCGTTTATTGTGTACCCTAGGCATGTTAGAAGCCTTTTCACAAACGCCAGTTGTTGAAGAAGAATGTCATTGTCCTCTGCTAGAATGAGACAGTCGTCCAAGTAAGGATATATTTGTATACTTCGTATGCAAAATGCAATTACTGGTGCCAGGCACTTTGTGAAGACCCTGGGCGCAGTAGATAAGCCAAAGGGCAGTGCAGAGAATTGGTAATGCATTAAGACAGCCTTGAATCCGAGGTATCTTCTGCACGATTGTCTTATTGGGACATGCAGGTATGCCTCTTTTAGGTCTAATATCACCAGCCAAGCATTCTTGCCCAGCATGGGCAGAAGCTGCTGCAAAGTCAGCATTTTGAATTTTGGAATGTCCAGGTATGTGTTCAAAATCGATAAATCCAGTATTGGCCTCCAGGCCTTGTCCTTTCTGGGTACCAAGAACAGTCTTGAGTAAAAACCTTGTCCTTTTTCCTGTTCTGGTACTGTCTGAATGGGCCCCATATCCATGAGGGACGTAACCTGTTTCTGTGCCTCTGCCCATTGATTTTTTTGGCAGATCCGGCCAACCATTTGCCATTGACAGAGTATGGAAATGGAATCCCTGTGATATTATGTTTAATACCAACTTGTCCTGGGTTATTAACTGCCAATTTTGAGCAAAAAGTGCTAATTTTCCCCCTAAGGGTGCTGCCAAAAGATAAGTGCTTGGTGTAGGCAGAGGGAAGTCATTGGGACTGTTTTCTGTAGGTTTGCGCTTTATCTCCTCCAGATTTGGAGGTAAAAGCGCCCCATTGCTTTGACCTGTATGAATCTTGTGCCTGGTATCTGGAACCCTTAGGGCATCTGGATTTGCCCCTTTGAGCTCTGTCTGAAACAGGAAACGACCAATTTTTTGTAGGCCAGTGTCTACTGAATCTTGGTGGCTGCACTTGTAAGAAGTCTTTTACAGTTTGCATAGACTTAGCTTTGTCTTCCATTTTCTTTAATACCTCTTCCGCCTTAATACCAAACAGAGTATCATGCTGTAAAGGTGCATCTAGCAATTTAGCTTTAACATGATCAGGCAAATTTTGTTCCTTTAGCCAGGCATGCCTCCTAATCACAGATCCAGTAACTGCGGCCCTGCAGGAGGCCTCTAAGGAATCAAAACCACATTGCAAAGTATGCTTTCTAACCTGTTCAGCTGCATGCAATAATTCCTGCAATTCTTTATTTTCTGCACATTCAGAAATCAACATCATTTTCTGTTTCAGCAATCCCATAACATGTTGTTGATACTTGAGTATATGAAATTGACAGTTTAAGCCCTAATTGCCAAGTTGCAGATGTATACATCTTTTTTCCCCATCTGTCCAGTGCCCTTGAATCTCTGTCAGAGGGGGTAGGATTTTTTGCTGTTGAGGCCTTAACTCCCTTTGGACCCTGTCATATAGTTTCAGGATCAGCACCAGGGTTTCTAAATAAAAATTTATGTGAGTCAGGGATCCTGTAATATCTGTCAGGCTTGCTGGGAGCTGGATGTAAGGAGTCAGGGGTCAAGCTTGAGTCCGAAAACACATCAGCCACTATGTCTAAAACAGGGGGTATGGCTAAAGGCCTGTGCTGAGGTAGAAGAAGGAAATCCCCGAGCCTCTTTTTTGATTCTGAGAAATCTTGACTCTCCCATTGAAAATGCTCCCTCAAAGTATGCAAGGTTTCTCCAAATGAAAAATCCTCAGGAGGTGATGCAGATGGTATAGACTCTCTGCATCAGAATCCTCATAGGGAGGTATTGATAATTCCTGATCAGAAGAAATAGAAACCTGATCCGAAGATTCCTAATCAGTGTCTTGCCTAGGCCTCTTATCTGGAGGGGGATGGGAACCCCTGATCAAGGTAATAAGGTCTTCAGCCATTTTGATCATCTGTTTTTTAGGCATAGAGGCCTGTGCATGTGGCTCATGCGTCGGTTTTTTAGTTTTAGAAGTTGCTTTTGTCTTTGGTTTTGCAGCTGGCGTCGGTTTGATATACAAATGTTGAGGCCTGAATACACCCTCAGAAGCCGGTGCCTGCTCAGCAGCTCCAGACCCATCCGAGGGAGATACATCCGTGGGTCCAATACTTTGAGTATCTCGCGGCATGCCGGACTCTACATGGGTGTCGGTAGGGGCCTGTGACTCAAATGTAGCGGGTATCAGGGGCTGCGAAAGTGCCTCACTGAGTACCGGCAACTGGCTTAGGAGAAGTTTCGTCGTCGGTTTTGGACCTCAACTGTCTCTCTCTCTGTCCTTTTCTTTGCGTTTTTTATGTACTCCGGTAACGACATTTCTGGATAGTTAAATCTGTTTCCAAAATACTTTGAGGCAAAAATATACCGATGCTTAATAGTACATTGGTTAAATCTAGCACAAAACCGACAGCCAGGCACGTTGTGATCAGGGCCTAGGCAAGGAATACAGTACAAATGGAAATCCTTATGAGGTATTTGCTTCCCACAAGTAATACAATTATTAACTTTTTCTGACATCGGTATGGAGTAAGAAAAAAGTTTCCCCAACGGGGTGCTTAGCTTTAGTGAAGACTTCGGTTCTGATCTCAAAATCGAATATTTCATGAGTCGGCCGACTGGCACTTGCGAAATGCTTCTGCTTCGGGCACTGCGCGGCAAGAAAGACTAAAGAAAATGGTATTGGCTGCATGTTTTATACCCCTGATGACCTGACACTATGGAAGAGGAGACAGCAACCGACGCAGGACCCAAGACTTTGGAATTCAGGCTGACTGAGGGCAACCTGCCAGCAGATTACCCAAATGTAATGACTGGAACAGTGAAACACGAAGAACATCTCAAATATCTGCTTTTATTAAAGTGATCAACTGTAATTTTTGGCTCTCAAACCTCCCAAACGTTCTCCTTCTTCATGTACTGAATAAAAAATATACATTTCTGTTTACTTTCTCCCACTAAACCAGCTCTTCCTTCAAACAGTTTAGCTTGTGCACTACTCCACAAATCAGAATTAACCTACTTACTCCCTATTACCAGTTTAGCCTGACACTTCTCCAAAATTAACATTAAATTAAGCTTAGTCACATTTATCTTACTTGTGCACTTTTCCAACTAATACTTGAAATACTGGACATAACGGAGAGTTAGCCAACTTATTTCCCTTCTGTTGCCAGGCCCACAATACCTGATATTCTCAGGTAGTGTATGAACTTCACTTATGCTCATGGGCAAATTCTTACTTAACAGAAATAACTCTGAGAGAGGTGCAAATATTTAACTAATCTGGAGGCATCCCTCTCACCTTAAACCAAGAACACAGCACCATACATTCATACCCTCACCCTTGCCCCGATCACATTCTCAGCAAAATCATATTAAAATGTCATACGCTGAGGACATTAAAGAATCTTTAGCAAAGCCTCCTCCTACAAGTATTAAGAACAGATCTCAGAAGAAAACATCCAACTGATCTCTTCCATGCACAGCATTATGTCACCAAGAGTTAGACTGCTACCAATTATATACTCCTAAACACTCTAACAAAAATGTCTTGGTGATTTGTGACTCAGCTGTTAATCATACAGACTATCCACTTACAAAGTTGGACAAGGATAGGGTTACAGTCAGCTGCCTTTTGGGTGCCACAAATCTTTTTTTGAGCTGCTTTATTAAGCAACATCAGTTTATATTACAAATGTACAATCCATATGCATGGTGAAAACAGACTGATCCCACATATATAACTGAAAAAATAGACATTCTGTAAACTATCATTAAACCTTAAAAAGGATAAATCTTCACCTATTGTTACAACAGCAAGGACAAAATGAATCACCTTTAACAAATTTGCTACATGCTTCCCCTGGCTGACTTCTCATAAACTACCCTGTCTCCACATTTTATATCTTTTTTTTCAATACCAATTCTCAAGTATATCCCTTCCACCACTGCACACTCCTACATTCTCCACTTTTGCTTATGAATTTTTTTCCTTATTCTCTTTTAACAAATTAATTTCCAGTATATTTACATCCCACATTAGCTCCTTCACCTCTCCTATTATCAGAGTTATCCCCCAATTTTCATTTTTTGTGACTATCAACAACAGAGAAACTAACTGGTCCTTCCTTTGGTAAGCATTGCACTCTGTTCAACAGGTAATCATTTCTAGAAAATAGCCCTTTGCTCTAGGTCAGTTTATTAACTAAGGCTCCCAAGTCATTTCCTTAAACTTTTTAAGTTATTCCACTCCCAGAAAATATATTTCCAGTCACCTAATGTACCATGATTGCATCTCTAGTGACCTTATTATGCCCCTCTGTACATATGGTATTTGTGTGCAATTATTTATGCAAGCATTTCCATCCAAATATCTGTAATTTTCTAGCTTTTGTCACTTTTCTAAGAATCTCACTAACTGTTGCCCGATTATTCTCTAGTCCCTCTTCATTAAGTGTTGTTTCTCAACTCAGAATCCATTTTACATCACTATTTAATTCTCTGCTATGCCTGCTGACCTAGCCTCTATCATTATTTGTACTATCTTACATATTTCCATTTTCTTCACTGTAACCGCAGCATCATATTTTAAGAAGTTTAGCAAACCCTGATAGTGAAGCCATTCTGTCTCTGATATATCATAATCTACTTATATTTCTTCCCAAGTATGCAGGTCCTCTTGTTCCACAAATGTTCCCAGTATTTAACTTCGGGTTTTTTCGACCACCATCTCTTTAGCACTGCTGTGTTTATTTTGAAATTTGGGTTTCCCATTCCTTTGGGGTATAGTTCAAAATTCCACGAGGATTTTCCTCTTCCTCTTAGAACCTTCTTTATTGCTGATTTCATTTCAGCTAGTGCCCTCCATCATTATGCTTCAAATGTCAGTATATCACTTGTTGACTTTGTCAGGGACATTTTTGACAGTATCACTTCTTTCCAATTAGAGATGTACTCTTTGTGCTAGAGCAAATAAAGTACTCGCATTTGTGTTGCATTCTGATAGTCTTCTAATTTTGGTTCAGTTAAACCTCTTTCTTCTGGTGCCTTTGTCATTAATTCCCAGTCCACTCCTGATTTTTTCTCATTTCAAATAAAACTGAAAACCACCTTCCTTAGCTGCAACCAATCCTTCTCACAGCTGTGCATAAAAGCATAAAAGCCGGATGTGTATACATATATACATATATATATATATATATATATATATATATATATATATATATATATATATATATATATATGGGAGCCCTTCATTTGTTTGAACTTTCAAATGTTCGAAATTCATATGGCCGACACTATATGAGCGAACATTTGAAAGGCCGACAAATGATAGCGGAGATCCCGCTACAGTGCGGGACTGGGAGATTCCCCTTTCCTGCACTGTAGTGCGATCTTGGAGTGAGAATATTTAAGTAGCAGGGGGGTGTGAGGGGTGCAGGGGGGCTTACCCTCCCTGCATAGCACAGTTTTACTGTGTTTACAGGAAGGTAAATGGTGCTATTTCAGGATGTTGGTCTTTCAGAATGTCGATCATATGGTGTTGGCCATATGAAAGTCGACATTCTGAAGTAGACCCATATATATATATATATATATATATATATATATATATGTGTGTGTGTGTGTGTGTGTGTGTGTGTGTATTTATATATCTGTGTGTGTGTGTGTATTATATATATATATATATATTTATATATCTAGCAAGAGTGACATTAAGAATATTTTGTCTGCTAATATCATGTGGTTCAAATCTAGATGCTGAATTTCCCACCTTACCAGTCATCATTTATTTATTTTTGCAGCATCTCTACCATGTTTCTTTCGGGGAACCAGTCCTCTTTTTGTTAAGCAAACCCCTAAATATTTCAGTCTGAAATGACCTCAGAAATGTGGGCAATTTTTGTACGATTGTACACAATGGTGCATAATTTACACAAAGAGCCTTTGTTTTGACTTCATTAATTTTGTATCCTGCTAAGGCTGTATACTCTTGCAGCCTTAGAAATAAGATTGGCATGTCTTGTTATGGATTAGTTAAGAACATTATAACATCTACAAAGAGTTCCAGCTTATATTCTTTGGCTTTCCCTATCTATCCTTGTATTCTCGACTGCCTCAGCTTCTGTGCTAATGGCTCTTGGTATACTGCAAATAGGAATGGTGACAATGGGATCCCTGTTTGGTATCCCTTTCTAATTCAAGCTGCACTGATAATCTGCCATTTACTTTAATGTTTGCACTGAACCACTGTACAAGTTCCTTAGTAGATTAATTAAATCTTCTAGGATTCCCATTTTTGCAACACCATCCAAATATAGTTCCAGTGAACCCAACTGAATGCTTTTTCAGTATCCATTCCTAACAAAACTAAATGTTTATTGGTTACCTCAGCCTTTTTGAATCATGTTTGCCACTAAAACTCTGTCGAACATTAGCCTGCCCTTTACAAATTCACACTGGTCTAGATTTATAAGGCTAGGAAGTGAATTTACCAGTCTGTTAGCTATAATTGAAGTACATGCCTCACAATCATTTAAGACTGCAATTGGTCTGTATGACCCTGGGGTCATTGAATCTTTACCTTACTTTCTTATTACTGTTATATTGTTTTCTTGGTTTATTCTCCATATTTCAGTAGGTAATCCATCACTTCCTGGAGATTTGCCTATAGCTAATTTTGTCAATTGCATTTTGATTTCTTGCTCTGATATGGACTAAATTAGGGTTTAATCTTGCTCATTAGTAAGACCTTTTACATCCAGGTCTTGTAGTAGATTCTACCCTCCTCTTCCAACCTACCGGTCTCTCCTGCTTGTTATATAATTTAGCAAAGAAGGTTTGAAATATCTTACCTGTTCTCATTTCTCCTGTTAAGTCTTCCTTCTCTTTTCATATTGAATATATAACTAACCACCTTTTGTCGTCTTAACTTACTAGCTAAGATTTTGTGAAGCTCTGAAGTGTTATTAAAATATTTTAACCTCAGGGCTTGTTTTTTTTTCCCTTTCTATTACCTAGACAAGATGTTGCAAACAATGCTGCTGTCATTCTCCCAGATGCACTTTCTCCTCTGGTATTAATTGCCAGTCTAAACTCCGGAGTCCTTTAATCTGCTTAAGGAGGACCACCCCTGCTACCTTGTGTTCTATCCCATCTGTTTTTCCCCCACTTTTCTCAAATAACTTGAGGTTATCAACCTGAACTCATGAGATTCCCTAATAAGATTCTCACCCTTTGATAATATCCTTTCCAATTCTTTTCTGATTTTCTCATGCAGTATCTTTCACTTTTCCTGTGATTTCCACTAACTGCCATCTCCTCTCCACTGTCACTCTAAATTAATTATAGTAGCTGTTCTAATCTGACATCTTACTGCTGCATAATCTCACAATACTCTGGTATGGGTGACAACTTGCTTTATGAGGTTTTTGTGCTTCTGAAAGATATATAGGTTCATAGGTTCATAGGTTCATACTAGGCTATCTGCCCAAGGGCATTTATATAATAGCCCATAGTTAGTTATGTGGCTGCACCCCCTTTAGTTTGAATAAAACTATGCCTATCATTTTTTTCTTTTCTGTCCAAGTGACACTGAAGTAATCCCTGGGGGGTATATCGTATACCTGCTCCATCTCCCATCCATTGGTCAAGATTCCCTCAACTAACTACTTTAGCAACATGAGTGTCAAGCGAAAAAGACTACTCTGTCAACTCCCAGATCCTGATGACTTTTTTTCTGTGCTCAATTAGTGTCACCTATATGGTAGCTAGGGGTAACCTTGGTCCCATGGATGCTGTGTTTTTGCTTAGTGAGAGCAGTTCTCACCTGAGGATGGAGATGATTGGGGGGGCTACAATCCTCTGAATAGACTCTCTCCTGGGGGGAGGGAGAGAAGTTTGCACCGGAACCTGTCGCCGTGTATGTTAATGTGTAATATATATTCTGTCTAATCTGGACATGGCACAATTTTTCACAGTAAAGTATGCAAATCCCCTTGCTCCAAACCTATCTCTATGTCCACCCACGCATACCAAAATATCTTGAAAGTTGCTGGATACAGCAACTTAAGTCCAGCTCTCTGCATTTTTTTTTTGAAAAACAAGATAAGCCTTCTTTTAATCTGTGCCCCCAAAGAGTAGTCATTTTCTACAAAAATCCACTTATCTGCAGTTTTCACTCTTTCATTTTTCTGCCATAATAGTGTTAACCGTTTTTTGTTTAGTGTGTAGTTTTGTAGCTTAATTACAATTGGTTGAGAGAATTTCTTATTTGAGCCAGGAACAGAGTATACCAACACTCACAGCTTGTATTCCAGTTTACTCACTCAACTTACTTTTGACAAAAAAAAAAACAGTCTTTCCCTTCTACTCCGTCAGGGACATTAGAAGGTCAAGGATTTTCTTGTCAAGCCCTGTCTTCCAATTCAAGAAGTTTCTCCTGTATGTCTTCTCAAGCTGCTTCTAGTTCTGTGACTGAATTACTTATTGCTTTTTCCCCTTTCCCAAGGACGTGTCAACCCATCAAAATAAGCTGAGTGTGTTTCCTCCAAATACAGTTTGTTGATAACTTCCCAAAACTCTCCTTGATTTTACTGTCAGTGATGTTTTGACTCCATGCTTGTTTCTGCATTCTGAGGCTGAGGGATTGGTGATTGTCCTCTTCTACTTTGTTTTCCTCTATTGTTTTTTTATGATGTCTGCCCGATATACATCTCAAGGAATGACTAAATGTTACAGACTCTTCTGTGATTAGCAGCTGCTGCTTTTATACAATTTTAACCATATTTTGACTATGCCATAGAAGGAGGGATCTCGTCTGCATCTTCTTAAAGCAGTGCCATCACCAGAAGTCCTGTAAACACTCTTCAGGATTTCTTGTTATTAAAAAGGGCCTAAAGACCCTTTCCCACAGCATATATGATCACGATATGGTGGGGGTCTATATGGTAGTGAATGACCTGGGATGCAATGCAATAAACATGTCAGAAATCTGCATGCATGTGACGAATGCAGATAAGACTCTAGACTTTAGTTCAATCTTTCCTTCACCAATAATGATACCTAGGTATAAAGAAAAGATAACTGACTTCAACAACTGAGTGAAGTTGGTGTCATTCTAGGGGGATCCAGCATGTATCTGCATGGGAATCAATGATCGATAGTCCAACTTGCTTCACAAGGGATGGCCTGTATCTCTCATTCAAAGACGTCCACATACTGGCTAAAGTCTTTGCTGCCCCCATTAGTGCCATTTTAGGCAGAGTCCTTTTAAGGGCCATTCTACCTTAGAAAATTCTTTAAACCCCAATTTTGACCACATTAAAAAGTCTCTTCCAATGCCAGAAGCCACAACAAGTTGCCTGATCTTGAGGCTCCCCTGTATCTGGTGCATTATCATGTTTGTGGTACTGAGGCTTGGTTTACATACAAAGAAAACATTCCCTACACATATGGGTTCTGCACCTACCATGCCTTCAAGCCTGATGGCAACTGTGGTGACATCCCCCATCTTTGTCATGGATCATACGACATCCAGATAGATCCCGAGAGACTCAAAATCATAACTCCTAAAACTCTAGATCACTACAAATAAGTTAAACTACAAACTTAAAGCTTATTAAAGGACACAATCCATGTCTCCAGAAAGATCATGGTAGGTTCCTAAAAGTATCTAAAGAACTCCCTGTCAACAACTCCTCCAATACCCCACAAGTAACTGGAACACTTATATCTCCAAAGTAGGGTATGTCCAGAAGATACTGGACTTTATCAAGAAAAATTTTCTGAAACAGATAGTAAAACAACCAGAAGATATAATGTTTGAGATACAGTTCTCACAAATTTAGCCTCGACATGTACTATTCCCCTAGTCTCACCTTCCCCAGTTAACTAAGACTGTAAACCTGTGACATTTGCCTTCAAAATCTCAAAAGCCCTAGAAACTAGCATCTCTGAATTCAAAATGGACAAACCTCATACAATTATATAAAAAAAAATCTCAAAATTCACCAGTGATGGCAATCAGTATCACAAAGGAATGATATGCCCATCTCAGACAAATGCATAGAATTATCAGTCCCAATCAGAGCAACATCCAACAAGACATTCTCTTCTTAAAACTAATTTAACAGTCTATATCTGTTTTAGCTATGGTATTTAAGAATGTATTAGTGTTTCCAGTACATAGTTGCACTGCATTTTGCTGCTTAAGTGGTCTGTTTGTATTAAAAAAGAGTTATATACTCACCATAACTTGGCATCTGTGCTATCCAGTGTCATTATCCATCATGGATGGGTTATGGATCCGACCCTCAGATCAGAGCCGGCAAAGTGAGCGTCAGCTCCTGAGTTCAAGCTTCTCCCTTCTCCTCACTTTCTACTACCCACAATTCTCAAATCGAGTTTGGTATGGGACTGCCCCTTACAGGGACCTAGATTATTCAGAAAACACATACCGCCAGCCCACACAACACCTCCAAGCTTCCCTTGGTCACTAGAAGGAGGGGAGTGATGAATAATGACACTGGATAGCACAGATGCCAGGTTATATGGTGAGTACATAACTCTTTATCTGATGATATCCATGTCATTACTGATCACGGATGGGTCAGAGTCCCCAGCTACCCAAAATCCTGGGAGGCCTCAAGGAAAGACATGCCAGAGCTCAGCAGAACCAAAGGATGCCCTATCCGTAGATACCAGATCCAATTTATAGTGCGCCACAAAAGTATGAGGACTTGACCAAGTAGCTGCAGCACGAATGTCATCCACTGATGTCCTAGCCGAGAATGCAGAGGAAGTAGCCACAGACCTAGTCAAGTGGGCTTTAAGAGGTCTGGGAATATCTTTGTTGTTAAGCTGACAGAGATGCCCTATGCAGGAAACAATCCAATGAGAGAGAGAGACTTTGGATAAGGCCTTGCCTCTCCAGGCTTGAGAAAATGCTACAAATAGTTGGTCAGATCTTCAAAATTATTCAGTCCTGTTTAAACAGAAATGCAGCTGTCTATGCACATATGATACTCGCCTTTGTTAGAATAATTGGGGAAAAAGACTGGAAGCTGAATACACTGGTTCAGGTTATTTTCCAAAGCCACCTTGGGAATAAAAGAAGGACTGATTCTAAGGGAAACCCTGACTTTATGCAAAACCATAAAAGGGGGCTTTATACAGAGGGCTTGCAATTCAGAAACTCTTTTGGTGGAAGTGATAACTAAAAAGGCCGTCTTCCAAGACAAGAACTTGATATTACAAGCTGCAGCAGGTTCGGAGGAAAGGTCAAAGACTGCAGTACCAAGGAAAGATCCACAGAGGGGAAGGTTCCTTCAAGGGAGGGCGAAGTAAGAACACTCCCTTTAGGAACGCTTTAGATAATCTTGAAGAAAAAAACAGTCTAACGTCCAGATGGAAGCTGGATATCGCCACCAGCTGAAGCTTTATCGTAGAAAAACTAGCCCCTTGAAAGAGGGAAGACAAGATAGCTGACATGAGGGCTGAAAAGGGATCTATATCCCTCTGACGAGCCCAAATAGAGAATCTCTTCCATTTGCTTAGGTAAACTTTCTTGGTAGATGGCTTCTGGGAAGCCAAAATAATATCCTTCACCAGGGAAGGTAGCTTTGTTTGGCTGATGATCATTGGAACTGAAGGAACCAGGCTGTCAGTTTCAAGGACTTCATTGGGTGAGAAATAAGATCCAGAGTCGGATCTAGTATCCAAGGTGGATATTTTAGATGAGACCAGAGAAGGGACAACCATGTCTGTCAAGGCCAAAAGGGGACAATGAGGATATGTTCAGCCTTCAAGCGGCGGGCTTTCTGCAGAACTCTGGGAATCAGGGGGACAGGAGGATAACCATAAAGGAAACCCAGAGGCAAATCGTGAATCAGAGCATCCATGGGGGACTACCCCGAAAGGGAGGATCAAGGCAAAAAAGGTGCTGCACTTGTGATTGTTCCGAGACACAAACAGATCGCAGCACGGGGATCCCCATCTGCTGAAGATCCGGTTTGTCACTGACTGATTCAGGTACAACTCGTGAGGACTCAGAATGTCTGCTAGAACTTTGGATTTGCCAGGGATGTGCATTGCAAAGGGAAAGTGGCCTGAGGCTATCACCCATTCCTAAACTCTCATGGCCTCTCTGCACAGAGGGTAAGATCATGTTCCCCTTTGTTTGTTGACATACCAGACCACTGCCATGTTGTCTGTTTGAACACTTACCATCCTGAGAGGGAGGAAGTCCTGGAAGGCTTGCAACATCAGGAGGACTGCTCTCATCTCGAGGACGCTGATGTATAATTTGGTCTCTGACGGGGTCCACATGCCTTGGACCATCCTTCCCTGGAAATGCCCCCCCAACCCACCCCATCAAGGAGGCATTCGTGGTCACTTTGGCTTGGGACACAGGAAGGGAAAAAGGTCTCCCCAACAAGAAATCCTGGGTCTGAACCCACCAAGACAGGTGAAACTTGCAGACCTTGGAAATATGGATCATGTAAGACACAGAATGAAGAAAAGGAGACTATTGTACTGCTAGAGTCCACTGAAGCTCCCACATGTAGACCCTGGCCAGGGGAACCAATTGGATGGATGCAGCCATCGACCACAGAACCTGAAGAATGACATGGGCTGGGACTCAGTCCCATTCCAAAACGGAGCAGACTTGTTGCTGGATGGTGGCTACTCTGCGAAGAGAAAGGGCTGCTGTCTCAGACACCATGTCAAGAACCATCCCTATGAATTCTAGTATTTGACAAGGGGAAAGGTGCGACTTCAGAAAATTCACTGTAATCCCTAGGGCTTGAAAAAGGTTAAGGGTGAAATCCACACCTTGGAGAAGATGCTTTGTGGGAGCTGTAAGGAGCCAATCGTCCAGGTACGGGAAGACCTGAAATCCCTGCAGCCAGAGATTGGCTGCGCCCAGTGCCATACATTTGGTGAATACCCGAGGGGCTGAGATGAGACCAGAGGGCAGGGCCCTGAACTGATAGTAATTGGCCCTTAGCTAGAAGCAGAGAAATCTCCTGGAGTGTCTGTATATTTTTATGTGGTAGTACTTGTCCTTGAGATCTATGGAGCACATCCAGTCATCCTTGTGCAGAAGCAGCACAATGGACTGAACAGTGACCATCCTAAACTTCACCTTCTGGACAGACAGGTTCAGTGGGACATTTTGGCACTAAAAAGAAGCAAGAGTAAGTTCCGGATCCTTGCTGTCCTGTTGAACCTTTTGGATGGCCCTTTTTTGCAGGAGGTCGCAGACCTCTACAACAGCCAACTCCTTTTGGTGGGGTGGGACATCTGGGAGTGACTTCTGTGCTGGTGGGGAATCAAACGGAATGACATACCCCTGGATACAATGTTAAGCACCACTGGTCCGAGGTAATAGTAGCCCAGGCCAGTTGGTGCAGGGATAGCCGACCCCTGACTGCCTCCAGGGTAGGGCAGTCGGGCAGCAATTCAGAGGTGCTGTTGGGGCTTTTCTGATAAATGCTCTCGGAATCCGTGATTTTGTAGACTCCTTCTACCTCTAGGGTGGTGCCTGTTGTCAAACACCTTCCCCCAGCCAGAAGAGGAGGAATCTTGTGGAGCATCCTGGAAGGAAGACTGCAATTTTTGGAACCACAGCTTCTTACTGCCCCTCTGAGTCTTAGAAAAGGACTGTTGGGGAGTAGCAAACTTGATCCCGACAGCCGACAATGTCTTACCCTCCTGCTCACTGTGGATCAAAGTCTCTTTGACTGAGGGACTGAAGAGGGTGGACCCATCAAAAGGGGCGTTAGTGAAGGCCACCTTAAAGCTGTCTGTGAATCCGCATAGGTGGAGCCAGGTGTGCTGGGCCTCTTCAGATTCAAGGACTGTGATCGAACTGGGGAGTCTACTATGATGACGGTCTTGGTTGGTGTCAAGGGAGCAGATGGAGCCGGAGCAGAGGACAGAGCCAACGGATCCAAGATGGTCTGTTGACCCGTCGGATCCAATGAAGATGTCGGAGCTTATGGGGACCTGGTCCCTTCAGTCAAATCGGAGACCCTGCCAGTCCTGGAGGGTTCAGAGCCTGCCTTAGAAGCTAAGGCTCTCGGAGACAAAGCACTTGGAGCTGAAGCCCCCGAGGCTGAACTCTGATCTGGAGCCCATGGATCCGAGAGCCTGGGCCATTTAGAAGAGTGATCCCTAGAGGAATGCTTCCTCTTAGGATTGGGGGCACCTTCGAGGGAGATACCAAAACCAAGGGACCCCCTGAGGCTAAGCCCTTAAGTAGCAGCTTGTTCCTACAGTCTAGGAAAGCCTGAGCGTTGAATCTGGCACAAATGTCACATTCAACCTCTAAATGGGGGTCTCATAGACAGTAGATGCACTCCCCATGCATGTCTGCGGGGGGCCAGCTTATAACAGCATGAGGAGCAGTATTCGAAGCCCACAGGCTTCTCAGCCATACCAGCACACTCCAAACAAACCACACACGCACTTCACAGGGAAAGAAGATAAAAGGGAAAAAGGTGGGAAGGGACATAATGCCAGAGACAACTAGAGGGAGGGAGGAAGCCTAACTCTAAAAAAAAAACTACACTAACAAAAAACCCACTAGATTACTGCTCACAACAGAAAAGGGAATAGAATGAAGAGGCAGAAGGAAAACCCTTTCAAAAAGGTAATACTTAGCTTTAGGCTTGTCTGAGCTCGGGAACCAACCGTTCATGACCGCAACAAACGAGATATGGGGATTGTGGGTAGTAGGAAGTGAGGAGAAGGGAGGAGCTTGAGCTCAGGAGCTGCCACAGACTTTGCCTGCTCGGATCCGAGGGTCAGATCCGTAACCCAACCGTGATCAATAATGACACAGATAGCATCAGATCACTAGTTTCATTCTTATGTACTGAATGTATGTCAGGCTAGTTCAGGGCTAGTTTTTGCATTAAGACAGTTCCATGCCAGTCAGCACAAAGTTAAGGGTGTAACTGTTTTACCTTCCCACACAGCCAGGTGTAGTTCTGTATCTTTTGTTGCCTGCCCCTTATGATAATTTCACAACGTAATTCCTTCCATCTCCCCGTTTACTGGCTATTGACAATAAGCACATAAGTATCACTTTGTAAAGTATCTCCCCTTAAACTACTCACCACAAGGCTAAAAGAACTTTGATAAAAGTGTTTAATATTGTGTGTATTGATACTGCTTTTCCTGATTTTAGTATTAAATTAGTGAGTTGTTTTACTATAATTAGCTTGCTGGTGGCAGAAAGTTTCCAGGCTAGTTGTTTTGTACTGAACTTTAAATATCCAGTAGCAAGTCCGCCCAAATATTATCCTAAACAAACTGAACTACAAGCAGTTACAGTTATCCCTGCCCCCAGAGTCATTCCTGTCAGTATCATGAACCAGCACTTCTCCACAACTTCTCCAGCCAGCCTGATTGAGATGACTGTCTTGGGACGGTGTAAGAAATGTCTCACGCTGATGACTATCTATTACTCAAAGAGCATAACACAGTGTGTAAAAGATGTACATATATTATATCCCTGGAGACAATTTATTTATTATTTACTGACATTTGTTGACCGGGAAAGTCCACTGGGCCAATGACCCATTTTCAATGGAGGACCAGGGAGAAAAGCTCCATACAATCACAGAAATTTTTACATAACATCAGCTTAACTTTGAAAGTTAAGAAAGATTTTACACAATACAAACTTTTAGTAGATATACAAGACAAACACATATTACAGAGGTATACAATACAAGAAAATAAACACAGTGTGTTAAGATTTTTAGTAATTCTGTTTGGATATTCTCATAAGTAAGAATGCTGTTTAATCAATTATGTTTATTCAGCCACAGAAATAAAGAAAGCAAGAAAGACTGAATACGAAGACAGACAGTGTAAATTGAAACTATATTAAGTTAGTAAAAGTATTTGTAGTGTACAGTGGCCAGAACATTTAATGTGGTTTAATTATATGACTACAAGAACAGACAAGGTTATTCATAATCTCAAACACAGTAAACTCAGACATCTAAATCATCAACACTACATCACACACAACACCTCTCCAAGTCCATCACAACAGACATAATCTATCATATGCTGAGGTTCCAAAGATTAACTTGCCTAAACCTCAAAGATCACCAAAACACAACACAAGCTCAAAGCACACTGAACAAGTTAAGCCTACCTCCTCATATAGTACAAGCAGTCCTAAAGCCACAGATGCTGAGCCCATAAGGCAGGCATCGACCCATCCAAACATTCTTGTTTAGGTGACTCCATTGTAGACTATGCCTCTTACAAGGCAGAGCAAGAAAACAGTGACTGTTAACTGCTTGTCTGGTGCCTGGATCCATCAGATCACTTGTGCATTCAAGTCGTTGAACAAGTACCAGTGCAACTCTTTCATAGTTCATGCCGATGTCAATGACTTGAGGTGTACCTCCTTGGACTATATGAAGACAGACATGATGGAGCTCTCAGACTGTTGTGCCCAAAGCAGGTATAAGCTTGGTATTGAGCAGCCTTCTACCCTTTTAGGCAATGCCAACCTGATAAACCTAGAAACATACTGAAACAAGCAAAGGCAAATATGAAGGAGTTACTGATCAATGCAAGGAGCCTAAACAAGAAATTCCACTCTCTACAGGCTCTTCTCATCCTGAGGAACACTGACATCTGCGTAGTGACTGAGACATGATTTAAACTAGTGGACAGCACACTCTGGCTGTGCAGGGCAATAATGATTTCCACAGTATAACATCAACAAGCTTTATTTACAACAGAAGGAAAAGAATTCTGACCAAAGGTAAGAAGAGTAATTTCCAGAAAGTTACAGTCCTTGCCAATGAAATAAACTCAGAAGCTTAATAACATCCACCAAAGCCAGGTTTGAAGTTAAAATAGCTACCCAAGCCAAAGACAATCACATGGCCTTTTTTAGTTATGGTTGTGATCCCAAAAGCACAAAGCAGTAATTCACTAAGCTGATTGTGAATGATGTTATCTATACTAATGCTGAAGAAATAGAGAACCTTCAGGCTAATAAACAGAGCTCTAACTCAATTCCTCTCTCCCCTCTATCTGTCCCTCGAGATATATCTGAAACTGGCTCGCCTCCAGCTATCACACAAGAACAAGTCCTAAAAGTACTATCAAAAGCTAAAAATACTGCATTAATAGATCCTGACAAAATCTCAGGATGCATCTTAAACAGCAGGAAGCATGATTTTGCCACACACCTAACAACACTGTTCAAACAGCCTCCATATAGGTTTTGTAGCTAGTGAATGGAAAACAGCTACAGTCATTCCTCTGCATAAGGGAGGACCTTCCAGAGACACAGGTAATTACAGACCCACAAGTCTGACCAGACTCATGCATAAAGTACAGTTGCGTGCACTTTACCATAAATGTACATGTTCGAGTGTATTCACTGTTGAAGTCATTGCCTGTGGGTAGCCCTAGGTCGGCCCGAATACCACAGTCAATGTTTTTCTGCATCGGCTGCTGTCACTTGCTGCCTGATGTCAGGTCGTCAATGCTATAAAGGAAGACAGCCAACACCTTTACATCTGTTTTTCCAGTCAGAGGCCCAGTAAATATGATAAAGTGGTCCTGGTGGCTAAAAGACACCATTAGAAACTTTAATGAGATTTTTCAATTTCAACCTGGCCCTTTCCACTCCTACCCCTGCTGTAAGCTGCTGGCGTCTGCTCGTGGATCTCAATAACTACATCTCAACACCCACACTGTTCCACATAGTACCCTGGCATCCTACCCTGAAAGACCCACCTAAGACTCTTGAAAGAACTACCAAGGGGGCCCAGTAGTGCCTCCTGCGACTATTCTGCCGCCCCTCAAGAACTACAACTAGCTTATCTCAACAACTACATCTCAACACCCACTCTGTTTTACATAGTACCCTGGCTTCCTACCCTGAAAGATCCACCTAAGACTCTTGAAAGAACTACCAAGGGGACCCAGTAGTGCCTCCTGCAACTATTCTGCCGCCCCTCCAAAACTGCTTATAGCTTATCTCAACAACCACTCTGCTCACCCACTCTGTTCACCCTACCCTCCTCCCTGGTCTGAAGATCTAAGACTCTTGAAAGAACTACCAAGGGGACACAGTAGTGCCTACTTTGACTATTCTGCCACCCCTCCAGAACTACAACTAGCTTGTATGTACCCTATATTTGTAAATAATTTTAATCCCTTATTGTATGTACCCTATATGTGTAAATCATTTTAATCCCTTATGGTTGTTATTTGACTCAGCGTGCGCCTGCTAGCAGCCTACCATCTCCCTCCAAGCTCTATAGGCTCCATCACACCCCCCGGAGTGCTTGTGCCTTCACCTCAGAACTACGCTGTTTGGTCACTAGGTGGCAGTTTTTACTCACTACCAATTACTCCCCTCCCCTAGTAAGCACAGCTTTCTTCCCTAACAACTTCCACTTTCCTGTTAAGCTTCAACCCCGTGTGTTTCTCTGCTTCTTTCTACCTTGGATACATTGTGACCCAGTGCCCCCTTACCTTGAGCACTGCTCTCTGCTTCACTGATTGATTTCTGTTGCTGGCCAAGTCTTCCTTGCTCTACCTTACTCTTTCTGTCCCCATTTTCCCCCTGTTCTACTCCTCGGTCTGTCTCCATTTTCCCCTGTGCTACTTCTCCCTCCCCCTCTTTCTCAAGTCACCTCTCTCACTCTCTTACCTGCCTTATCCCACCCCCCTCCTCTTACTCTCCCTCTGTCAGTCTCCTCCTTCTCTTTTTCCCTTGTCACACCCCCTCATTGTCTGCTTCCCTCCTCTAAAACTATATAGCTACACCAGTTCTCATGGCGCCATTTTTAAATCTTGACCTGGCCCCCTCCATTCCTGCCCCTGCTGTAAGCTGCTGGCATCCGCTCATGGTTGAGTGCTTTCTGTTACAATATAAGCACTTCTTGTTTTATGTGCTAATGGTATTTCCAGGTCTGTTGCTGCTATGACTGTATGCTGTGTAGCTAGAATAATAAAAGTGTTCCTAAGAACAAGTATTTAATGATCTACAGCGGTTTCATTTTGCATGCTCTGTAGACTGTACTTTAGGTGCGCTCCTAGAAATGACATTCCAAGTCATTATAACCTAATTCTGGCTTCTGCGCTGTTACTCTCAGATAATCATTGCAGCCTCTGTTATGTATAGTCCAAGTACACAGTATCTGGTGTCCTGCTTCTGCGCTATCTGAAAACTTTATTAATAAGGTCTGCTAACTCAGCGACTATGTACTTAATGATTATGCCTAATGCTTAGGCTGCATGTTTAATGCTGTTGTTATCTGTAGCCCAAGTAGACTGTACCTGGTTCTCTGTGAGCATTAATAAGCTCCGCTATAGTACAGGCATTTAGCAAAGTACAAAATGTCTCAGGCTTTATCTTTTAGTATCCTCAGCTAAGCATTCCAACTCCTGTGCTATCTGCAGTCCAGACACACTGTTTCTGGCTCCCTGTGAGTGTTTATACACTCTGCTAGCACAACATCTTTTTTGCTGTTATCTGTAGCCCAAGCAGACTGTACCTGGTTCTCAGCGAGCATTAATAATCTCCGCTATACTAGAGGCATTTAGCCAAGTACAATACGCCTCAGGCTTTATCATTTAGTATCCCCAGCTAAGCATTCCAACTCCCATGCTATCTGCAGTCCAGACACACTGTTTCTGGTTCCCTGTGAGCATTTATATGCTCCGCTACCACAACAGCATTTTGTTCAATACTGTATGCTTAATTTCTGCAGACTTATAGGCATACAGTGTGTCCTGCAGCTTTTGGTGCTTCCTATTTGGTCTGCCCAGAGCCGATTGTGTGGAATTGACTCTCAATTGACTAATTGCCATTTACATTCGTACTTGGTAGGCCCACCATTATCTGTAGCTGCTCCCCTTCTGTTCTACCTGAAAGCAGCCGTATTAGTTAAGCATTTAGTAAAGGAATAATATATCTGCTATACTTACTAGAGATAGCTTGCTATTATCTGTAACTGCTTCCGCACCGTTTTTAACTGAAGGCAGGCATACTAATATAGTATTTTTAGAATAAAATTAAAAGAAAACAAACCTCATCATAAACAATATTTTAAAATAAAACCTTTTACAGCAGTTACAAAACTAGCTGGCTGTATGCAATAAAGCCACTGTATTATAAGGAACGTGTTTCAGAACATGAGCCACAGATGTTTGAAGCATTTCTATATTACTCCCTGCCGTAACTATTAGTGCTGCAACTGCCTGATGTTTGTAATGTGTTGTGTGTTACTTCTACCCTATTGTAGGACTACAGTTTTGTCTGCTGCAACCAATGAAAGGGTCTTAACCAGCAGTTGCTCGTATATGAGTGATTGCGTTCTGTATGTAATTGCCGCCCTACTGTATGTGTATAGATGTAACTGCAGCATATTTTAGAAGTGCTGGATGTGCTCCATCTGCTTTAACTCTGTTTTCAGCAGTATTTGCCTTTTGTATTAGAAACCTGATCAATTTGCTTAATGATATTCTAAGTGCAGGGTGGCTGTTTTTAACTGTCTGCTTTAATGTGGACTCTTACTGCTCTGTACCTCCCTACCTGGGTTGAAACTGTTGAATTACTGTTTTATGGAATGTTTTAGTGTGCATTTACTCTGAATTGTACCTTTGGTCTGTATATCTCTTTCCCCTTTTACTCTCAGGTTCCTGCTTACACACCCTCTCTCCTCTCCCCCCAAGTTTGCTTACTACTATCTCTAAACTTTCTAACTCAATTATTTTCCAGGTTACTGAATGATTTGTTACACTCCTGTCTATAACTACTTATTGTTCCTTCTACAGATCTTAATAACTACATCTTAGCACCCACTCTGTTCCACATAGTACCCCGGCGTCCTAACCTGAAAGATCCACCTAAGACTCTTGAAAGAACTACCAAGGGGACCCAGTACTGCCTCCTGTGACTAATCTGTCACCCCTCAAGAACTACAACTAGCTTGTATGTACCCTACATGTGTAAATCATTTTAATCCCTTATAGTTGTTATTTGACTCAGCGTGCGCCTGCTAGCAGCCTACCATCTCCCTCCAAGCTCTCTAGGCTCCATCACACCCCCCGGAGTGCTTGTGCCTTCACCTCAGAACTATGCTGTTTGACCACTAGGTGGCAGCTTTTACTCACTACCAATTACTCCTATCCCCTAGTAAGCACAGCTTTCTTCCCTAACAACCTCCACTTTCCTGTTAAGCTCCAATCCCCTGTGTGTTTCTCTGCTTCTTTCTACCTTGGATACATTGTGACCCAGTGCCCCCTTACCTTGAGCACTGATCTCTGCTTCACTGATTGATTTCTGCTGCTGGCCAAGTCTTGTTTGCTCTAACCTGCTCCATTTGCCCTGCGGGCTCACTCTGCCCCCCTACCCTGCCCCCAATAACCACCCGCCCCCCACTACTCCTACCTTTATTCCCACCCCTGCTCTCCACCCCGTCTCTCTCATCCAATCCACTCTGTACTCCTAATCATCCACTCCCCCACCCATCCTCCATTGATTATCCAACCACTCCCCAGCCTGATCCATCACACACTTTACACATAGCTATACCCCTCCCTCTTATTCTCTCACATACCCACTTATACCATACCACCTACTCATACCTCCCTAATTAACCATGTTCTCTCCACTTCAACTAACCCTTCACAGCCACTCTATCTTCTTACTTCTTCTAATCCCTCTATTCCATGAAACCTCTTATTCCACTTCTAAACTCCCCCACCTTTCCCATCCCCACATCTACTACCAGCTCCCACCCTCACCCTACAGAATCCCACTTTCACACCATATCCTCCTCTCTTATTCAACCAAACCCACTCCACTTCTACAAACCAAAGATTACATACTCCTCATTGAAACACAACACACATAAAGCAATATTGCTTTCTCCACAAAACTCAAGAAGCAAACCCAAGCTCCTGCTCACATTTTCCTTTGCCAACCTCTACTTGTCAGGAGACATACACCCCAACCCAGGACTACAGAGTAGCACCAGCCACACTCCCCCAAACACAAGCCATACTACTACCCATAGATATCTCAAACTACTTACCAATAACACCCAAAGTTTGAGAAATAAAATATCCCACTTCCAGGCTTGGCTAAACCATACTTTACCAGATACAGTAGCAGTCTCTGAGGCATGGCTAAAACCCCACATTACTGACTCTCAAATCCTACCCCCTGGGTTTCAAGCACTCAGACATGACCGCCAAGATAAGAGAGGAGGAGTAGCCTTAATTTACTCTAGGTTACTCTCCATCACTCCCTACCCAAACCCCATTCATCACTTCAATAATGCTGAACTAGTCATAGGAATACTCAAAATTAATGACCATAAAAACATTTGCATTATGGCCCTCTACACCTCCCCCCCCCAGAAACAACAGCAATACACTTGAAGAAATATTTCTATGGGGCCTCAACCAATATTACGCTTGAAACATATATATTAGGGGATGTGAACACTGATTGGAACAAAATTAATTCCAAAACTCCCTCCATATCTATCAATCTATTTAACTTCACACAACTTACAAACAACATTACCAGACCCAATAAAAACAATCCCCCAGGCTCCACCCTGGAGTGGATGCTAGTCTCCCACCCAAATAAAATCTCACACACAGGCATCCTGCCAGACTCCATGAGTGGCCACTTCCCAGCCTTCAACCATAGAGCAACCCTCTCCATTCCTCACCAACACCAATACAGCCAGACTCGAAAACTCACAAACTTTAACCCCACAACTTTTTACAAGTCCTTCAAACAAATAAACTGGGACAGCCTAAAGACTCTTTCTCTAGACAAGGCCACAGACTTCTTTAACTCAACCTTCTTAAATACCCTGAACTCCCAAGCTCCACCAAGAACAAAACGTATAAAACCCAACTCTGCCCCATGGCTAAATACAGATACTAAAACACTTATGTAACAAAGAGACAAAACCTGGAAACTTTACCACCACAATAAAGACCCTGACACCCTCCTGAAATATAAGCAACTCCACAACCTAGCCAAAAACAGGTTAAAAAAGATAAAACATCCTACTATACAAAAATGCAGACTAATCATTCCAAAAACCATAAACAATTTTGGAACTCCATCAACTCTCTTCTAAACCAGGGACCAAACTAAATCCTTGCCCGGACACCAGCAAAACTGACTAAGAAATAGCCACTCTATTCAATTCCTTCTTTACCAACTCTATAGCAGAACTCAGCAAGACCTTCCCAGATCATGACTCCTCCCTTCCCCCTCCTCTCAAACCCTCTTCCCTAACCTCTACCAAACCTTCCATCCCCAGCAATCCTCCTACATTTCAACTCAAGCCCATCTCCACCTCATACATAAAAAAACTTCTCTCCAAACTTAAGCCATGCTCCAACGCCCCTGACAATATCCCCTCACTATTCGTAAAGCAGCTGACGGTATCACAATCCCTATCAGCATTCTCATTAATATAGTCATATAGGAATCTTATGTTCCCAAACTGTGGAGTTCTGCCTTTATCCTACCCCTCCACAAAGGTGGCAAAAATAATAACATCTCAAATTTCTGACTTATAGCCATTCTCTCCCCAATCTCAAAAATTCTTGAAAAATGCATCAACCTCCAACTCATGCCTTTCCTCACCAATAATCAACTGTTCACCCCTACACAACATGGCTTCCGTCCTGGCCACAGTACAATAACTGCTCTTCTCTCTTACCTAGACATAGTAAACCACGCCCGTGACTCTGGAGAAATTGTATCCACAGTCCTTCTTGATTTCTCCAAGGCATTTGACACAGTCTCCCATTCCCACTTCCTGAAACACCTTTCTAACATTAACCTCTCTCAAAATACCCAAACCTGGTTCAGTAGCAATCTCTCTGACCCATCTCAGGCAGTGAAGTGGCAAACTGGCACTTCAGCCTTCCTTCCCACCCCAACTGGGGTACCCCAAGGATCCATACTTGGTCCAATGCTCTTTAATATATCCATTAATGATTTCCATGCAGCCATTCCAAACACTAAGATAGCACAACACACAGACGACTCAACTCTAGTCTGCTCTGCTTCTAACCTCCCAGAGCTCCAAACAAAAACTAAAATCGCCTTCTCAACTACTGAGAACTGGATGCTTCAAAACCACCTCTCTCTAAACGCCAACAAATTTAAGATCCTACTTTTCCCTCCCTCTAAATCCATTACTGTCAACAAAAACTCTCTCAAAATTATCAGCCATGTTAACTCCTCCATAGAAATTGTTCCCTCTGCTACACTTCTTGGGGTTACTATTGATGAACACCTAAAATTCGATACTCATATTCAGCTAAATATTAAAAAAAACACATCAGAAACTTGGTATGCTGTACAAAAACTCCCACTTTCTCTATCCTTCTACAAGACAAACACTTGCCACTACCTACTTACTACAGTCACTTCTGTATGGTGCTCCACTTCTAACCTATCCTCCTCGATCTCTTCCAAACTGGAAATCTGTTACAACAAAATCTCAAAATTCGCCACTAAATCCAAATACTCCTCCCACCACTGTACATCTATCCACCAAGTAAATTGGCTAGAACTTCACAACTACCTTAACTACCTCCAACTCACTATAGCCCACAAACTAATTTTTAAACCCACTAGATGCCCAGCTCTAACTAACATCTTATCATCATACACCCCTCAAAGAGCTCTAAGATCTGCCCACCAAAATTTACTTTCTGTATACAAACCAAACCGTCCCACTGATCAACCTCTCCTATCATTTTCCCTAGCAAAAAAAATGGAATTCCCTCCCTCCCTCTCTTACAACTTCAAAAAACTTTGAAAACTTCAAAACTCAGCTCCATTCCCATCTCACCAAAACTGGAAATACAATTGCACTCAACCCACCTAGCCTGCTAATGTCCCTACTACAAGCTAATCTACTATATACTGATTACCTAAAACAGTAGCCTCACTCTGAATATAATATAATGTAACATCTACATCTTAAATGTATATATTGTAAACAGTTTACTAACTGTTCTCTCTTCCCCCTATCTGGGGGCGATTCCCTCTACTAGCAACTCATAAAGTTTGATGCTACTTAACTAAAACCATCCACACCTCACATCCTACTTGGTGATGTATGCACCCCACCTTTTCTAATTCTTAACTGTCTGTCTCAGTTCTATACTTTTTAAATAATGTACTTTCCACCTATACTCACCCACTCAATGCAAACTGTATTTACAAATGTCAGTTTATAACTGTGTTCAAACTAATAACTACATCCAAATGTATTACAATTATGTATAATCTTGCACATCACTGCAACTAATCCTCTGTACAACTTGTCCCTATTCTAGTATATATGTATGTATGTAATGCATGTTCCACTATTTTTTTGATTGTACCCTACTAAGTTTTACTATGTAATATTACTTTTTGGCTATTGTTACTGTGTATTATGTAGCTTTTCTCCCTGGGCCTCCACGGAAAATGGGCTCCTTGAGCCCAGTGGACCTCCCCGGTCATTAAACTGAAATAAATAAATAAATAAATGATGTCTCCCTAAAGAAAGAAGATACAAGAGGGACGGAAGGTGGGAAACCAGGACTGCAACAGTGAATACATTCGAACATCTACATTTATGTTAAGTGTACACAACTATACTATGTGCTTCGTGTTTCACTGTTGCAGTCATCATCTGTGGGAGGATTCCCAAAGCTGAGGAGAGGGGTGGTAGGATTAGTAAGAGACCTAGGAATGGGTCAGCATGCCCTGCAGAAACTGCAGAGGCAAACCCTGCTCTAGCCTTAGAAAACAGAGGTAGGTGGTAATATTTGGTAAAGGTATGGACAGAAGTCCAGGTGGCAGCTTCCAGGATGTCCCTGGTGGGAACTCCTCTAAGGAATGTTGTGGAAGTGGAGGCTGTCCTAGTGGAATGGGTTTGAATAGACTTAGGGGGGGTTCCCATGCAATCTGTAGCAGAAATGGATACAGTGCGATATCCATTTGGAAATGGTTTGGAAATGGGCTTCCCCTCTGCCCCTAGGGCAAACCTGACAAGTAGTTGGTCTGTTTTCCTGAAGGGTTTAGTAAGGTCCAGATAGTATCTGAGCTGTCTGTGCATGTCTAGTGAGTGCAGAATTCTTTCCCCTTGTTTTGTGGGTTAGGAAAGAAGGTGGGTAGATGTATGGCCTGGTTGAGAGTTACATTAGATACCATCTTGGGCATAAAGGTGGGATTAGTCTTCAGGGAGACACTGTCTGCATGGAAGATGATGAAGGGCTCAATGGCCATCAGTGCCTGAAGTTCTGAAACCCTTCTGGCTGAGGTGATAGCTAGGAGAAAAACAGTCTTCCAGGAGAGGTATCTTAGTTCTGCTGAAGCAGCAGGTTTGAATGGTGGTAAAGTTAATTTTTCCAAAACATAATTCAGGTCACAGGCTGGAGTGGGTGGCCTTCTGGGAGGTCTGATATTAGAAGCCCCTCTGAGGAATTGTTTAATCAAAGGATGGGAGAACAGAGGCTGTTCTGTATCAAAATGAGCTGAAATGGCTGAGGCATGGGTTTTAATAGAGGAGGAGGAGGGGCCACTATTAAGTAACTCCGCTAGGTAGTCCAGGATAAGAGAGATGGAAGGTTGTGAGGTATTGCCCCCTCTGGATTGGCTCCAGGAGCAGAATCTTTTCCATTTTCCTGTGTAACATTTTCTGGTGCTGGGCCTTCTGGCCTCTGTGATAATGTCTAGGACCTATTTGCTTAACAGGGGCCCCTTATTTGCCTTTAGAGTATTAGCCATGCTGATAGTTTGACAGTCTGCAAGTCTGGGTGCAGCACCCCCCCCCCACCTGAGTTAAGAAGTCTGAGATTAGGGGAAGCTGCCTGAGGGGCCAATCTGGAGCAATGAGGATGGCCTTTGGTCTCTCTTCACTTATTTTGATCAGTGCCTTGGAATAAGAGGCAGAGGAGGGAATACATACACAAAGAAGGTGTTCCAGGGAAGGTCAAGGCATCCACCTTCCACGCTAGGTGGAGATACTCCCTGGTACAGAATTTTTTCAGCTGATGGTTGAGATGCGAAGCAAAGCAATTCACCTCCAGAGTCCCCCATGCCTGAGTGATTCATAAAAAGATTTTTCTGTGGAGCTGCCATTCGTGGGGTCCAGAACGTTTCTGCTTAAGTGGTCTGCCAGGGTGTTGTTGATCCATAGTAGGTATTGGGCTATCAGGTGTAGTGCCATGGAAGAGGCTGTCAGCCAGAGGTTCATGGCTAGCCTGCATAGAGGGTAAGATTGGGTCCCTCCCTGTTAGTTGATGTACCACATTACTGTGGTGTTGTCTATTTTGATAAGGAGAACCCCTGGCTTGATATGGGGTTTAAAGGATGTCAGAGCCTTTTGTACTGCCATCATTTCCTTCTGGTTTATGTGTAAGGGAAGGTACTGGGTATCCCAAAGACCTTGGGTGCACCTGCCTTCTAGGTGAGCGCCCCAAGCTATGTCTGAAGCGTCAGTGGTAATGGTCTGCCAGGGTGGTCAGAGGGTGAAGGAAAGACCCTTGTTCTGGTCACAGGCCCCTGCCCACCAGAGAAACTCGGCCCTTAGAGGTTGAGAGTGCTGATACCAAAGGTTCTTTAGGTACCACTAAAGTTTTCTCATGTGAAGCCTGGCCACAAGAGTTGGAAGAATGCAAGAAGCCATGCACCCCAAGAATTGCAGGAACTTCCTCACAGTGAGGTGACTTCTGGAAGCCAACTGGGTAAAACAGAGAGGCAGGAAGCTCTGCTTTTCTGGGGATAGGAAAGCCATTTGGGATGCTATGTCCAGCAGTGCACCCAAGAAAATGGCCTTCCTGGAGGGTGTTTCCCTTGATTTCATCTCATTGATGGTGTATCCTAAGGAGGGTTAGGAGGGTTTTGACAAAGAGGAGGTCCTTGAGGAGCTTTTCTATGCAATCTGCCTGAATGAGGCAGTTGTCCAGATAAGGCTAAATTTGCATAGTTTTCTGTCTGCAAAAGGCTATGGCCAGGGCTAAGCATTTGTTGAATACCCTGGGAGCAGTAGATAAGCCAAAGGGTAGTCCAGAGAACTGAAAGTGTTGTGAGCCAACTCTGAAGTGAAGCAATTTCCTGCAGGATTCCCTTATGGGGATGTGGAGGTAGACATCTTTTAGATATAAGGTAACTAACCAGGCATTTTTTGTCAGCATAGGCAGCAGCTGCTGCAAAGTTAGCATTTTGAATTTGGGGACCACCAGGAAGGTGGTCAGAATGGATAGATCCAAGATGGGGCGTCAAGTGCCTTCTTTTCCGACAACAAGGAATAGTCTGGAATAAAAGCCTTTGCCTGTTTGATCTGAGAGGACAAGTTCTACTGCCCCTTAGGATATGAGAGTTTGGACTTGTAATGCCTCTGCCCACTGAATTGGAGGCGAGTCTGGGTACCCTCTTGGAATTGGGAGTTCGTTGAAGGAGAATTAGTATCCCTGAAAAATTATCTTTAAGATCCATTGGTCCTTTGTTACAGAAAGCCAATTTTTGTTTGCAGAGGGAGAGCCTTCCTCCTAGTTTTTGGTGAGTGAAAAGAGGGCAGACGGGCGAGAGGGAGTCAATGAGAATTTTTGCCATAGAGGGAAGCCTTAGAACTCCCTGTCTTTGGAGTGGAAGTGGACTACTGTTTGGTTCTGGGCTGTCCCTGCAGGGCTTACCTTGCTCCTGTCTGCTAGGTGCAGGAAAGGACCAGTAGTGTTTTGAGGGAAAATTCCTGCTGAACCTAAGAAGATGTACCTGAAGGAAATATTTTACTGTTTGCATAGATTTTGCTTTGTCTTCCATCTTTTTAAGCACCTCTTCTGCTTTTACTCCAAACAAGCGGTCTTTATCCAAGGATGCATCAAGCAATTTAGATTGGACATGGTCAGGGACAGGTTGCTCCTTCAACCATGCATGTCTCCTAATGACATATCCTGACACTGCTGCCCTGCTTGAGGCTTCTAGGGCATCATATCCACAGTGTAATGAGTGTTTAGCCACGTGACAAGTAAGAGTGCAGTAAATCTGCTAACTCTTTTGAATTGGCAGAGTCAGGAAAGGTTGACATTTTTTGTTTTAATAGTTCCAAAGTGTGTTGTTGATATTTTAACATGTGGAACTGACAGTTGAGTGCTCTGACAGCTAAGGTTGCAGAGGTGTATACTTTTTTACCCCATCTGTCCAGAGCTCTAGAGTCCTTGTCAGAAGGAATAGGAGTCTTTGCAGAACTAGCCTTAGCTCCTTTTGGTCCCTGTGTAATGACCTCTGGGCCTGAAGTACGATTTCTGTACAGGTATTTGTGAGAATCCGGTACTCTGTAATACCTGTCAGGTTTTCTGGGAGCAGGTGGGAGGGCGTCAGGAGTCATGGAAGACATCATCAACCACCTCTAAGATTGGAGGGATGGCAAAGGGTCTGTACTGGGGCAGGTCTAGAAACTCTCTTAGTCTTTTCTTAGACAGACGGAAGTCCTGGGATTCCCAGTGGAAATGTTCCCTGAGGGTGTGAAGGGTTTCCCCAAAGGAAATATCTTCTGGTGGGAAGGCAAAAGGAATGGATTCTTCTGCATCTGAATCCTCATAAACAGTCAGAGATTGTGTACAGAATTAAAATGTTCAAGTCAGAGGTTGTTGTTCCTCTTCAAAATCTGAATAATCAGACTCCTCAAAATCTTGTTTTTGTTATTTCAGGAGAAAGGTCTTTTTTACTATTAGAAGGTGTGGCCTGACTACTCTTGATAAGGGTGATAAGATCCTCCACCATTTTAAGCATTTGAGCTTGGGGTGGTGGAGCAGGCGTAAACTGCTGGCTAGAGGTAGTTTTCCTAGGAGTGGCCTTGCCTCTAGGCCTAAGAGTATCCATCGGTTTGAGAGAAACGGTAGTCGGAGAAGACGTTGGTTTTTGTGTAGAATCGGTAGTACGAAAAACCTCCTTGGAAGGTGGTGCCTACATCGCGGCTCCGGACCGAAACAAGGCAGAGACAACCAAAGGCTCGGAAAACGAAGAAGATTTCTATGGCATACCGGACTCCGAAAGGGTCTCAGTAGAAGCCTGCGAAGGTATCGAATCGGGCATCAGGGGCTGTGAAGGCTCCTCACTGAATTCCAGAGAACTGACGACCTGCTTAGCAGTACAGCCGTCGGAAGGCTTAGCCTTGTGTGGTCTGTCCCCATCTTTATAGGTAGGTAGGTACTAGGCTATCTGCTCAAGGGCATTTATAAGCCTAGCCAGTGTGTGTCGGCTTTCGCCTCCCCATTGATTAATTAACTGATCCTCTGTCAAGCAGAGCCAATGAAGTGATCCCAGGGGTGTATTTTCTGTTACCCATCCACTCATCAAGGTTTCTCTTGAAGAGTGTTAGTGAGGGGCTCTGCTTAATGTAGTTTGGAATTTTGTTCCAAAGCATGGGGAGTCTCTGTGACAGGAATCTATCCCTCCAGAATGTTCTATTTATTGTTGTGGTGAAGTTATCCTTATGTTTTTTCAGAATGTCTATGAATTGTTGGCAAAATGGTACACACCACATACCTCGACTTGACCAAAGCTTTTGACATAATTCCCCAATTAGGCACAGTAGAAAAGCTAATAAACTGGGAATAAATCCCCATGTCACCAACTAAATTGCCATCTGGCTCACAGACAGGATAGAGGAAACACGTCCATAAAGAGACCAGTCACCAGTAGAGTCCCCCACGGTTTTGTGCTGTGAACTTTCCTCTTTGGCATCTACATTTATAAATGAAAAGTGAATATCAAAGGGTTCTGGCTGACTAAGTTTGCAGATGACTGCAGGCTAGCAGCAATCACTGAATCCCCAAATGACTTGGCCATCTTGCAGGAAGGTTTGTCCCAAATAAATAACTGGTGTCAAAATTATGGACTGAAACTAAATGACAAAAATGCATTTATTGTATTCACTGGAAGCTACCATGTTGGTAACACATCCCTAAGTGTTGACGCAGTTCGAGATTTAGGAATGTATGTGGACAGTTGCCCAAGTTTTAATGAACATGTTTCCACTGTTGCAAGAAACTCCTTCTACATTGCACAACTTATAAACAAAAGGATCATGTCTACATCTAGGGATGTCACTGGCCCTCTTTACTCATCTCTCATTAGGTCAATCATGGAGTATAATGCCTCCTTTAGCATGCATTTGTCCAGACACATGCAACTGGAAACCACATAGCCTTCTTAAGGGATACAAGGCCTAAACAAAATGTCCTACATGGACTGACTCAAAGGGCCATCACTACAGACTGCTGAGGTGACCTGTATCTGGCATACAAGGCATTCTCTGACTCCAGTACCGATGGATTTGCTGCACATTAGCAAGTCAAATGGCATCGGAAATACTCAGTCTATGGATCTAAACCTCTTCTGCAACATCAACAGAACAGCTTGAAGGGACACGTACATCTTGCAGAGGATACTGCCGCTGTGGAACAGACTTCCTATTCACATAAAACAAAGTTCATCACTGTCCATATTCAAGCTCAACTTGGATCTACAGATGGGAAACAGAAAATTTACTCCAGGACAGAGGCAGCTCCTAAACGCTTTATCCCATGCATGGGTCCCTTCAAAATATCTATGATATGATCGCAGTTATTCTCATTAGGGGTACTATATAATTATCAACCACAGAATGGGCAAGGCCAATCTCTAATCAAATAGGATAGGTTAATTTGAGCACAAAAAGGGAAACTGGCTAGGTTTAAAATGGCCTACAAAGGCAGCTAGCCTAGTACTTACATATGAACTTATAAAGCACCCCATGAAACTATACTTAAATTCAGAAGCTAGCCTAATCACAAATCCTTCTTCAGCCAACAATTTTTAGGACCTATCCTATATGGATTGCCAGTATACTAACAGATAAGTTTAGTGCAAACTTCACCCCTGAAACATCTAACCAAACCCTGTATATCCCAGAATTCCTTATACCCCCATTAGAATCAACAAACAAGTTCTAAAGGTGCTATCAAAGGCTACAAATACTTCCTTTGTGGGACCTCTTAACATACCTGGATATTTAATAAATGGCATCAAACAGGCCATTGCTAAACCTCTTCTCAAATAGCTTAACCTAAGCTTAGTCATAGGATTTGTTCCTTAATAATGTAGCATCACAATAGAGATGTTTCTCCACAAAAGTTGCTCTAGCCGTACAAGCCTGATCTGCAAAGCTATGAAGCCCATCAAAAATGAATTCATCAATTGTACCAACTGCAGTGTTGCAGTGATAGCATTGCTGCCTCACAGCAAGAGGTTCTCTGGTTCAATTCTCGGCTGGAGTGCCTTTTGTGCGGAGTCTGCAAGCCCTCCCTGTGTTTGTTTGGGTTTTCTCCGGGTACTCTGGTTTCCTCCCATGTTACAAAGACGTGTGTCTAGAGCATTTCTTCCCAGACCTCCGCTGAAAACTGGCTTTGTTCCAAGTCAGACTTTCCCCAGTAAACAAATGTTAAAACAAACAAATATTAAGAATTCTCAATAGGTTAGACCCTCAACAGTTTGGCTTCATCAATGGGAGATCCAGTTTATTAAATCTGATTATCTTCCTATGAAAGGATCACACAGGCTGTTGACAGTGGTCATGCTTTTCACAGAGTGCATCCTAACCTAGTCAAGGTATTTGACATGACCCCACCTCTACATGGCCACTGTAAGCATGCTAAATGTATTGATCTTTATGTAGTAAGATGATTAACAAACTGGCTAAAAGATAGAAGCTACAGAGGCAGGTGGCTGCTGCCTCATCTGAAAGTATGAAGGTAACCAGTGTAGTACCCCTGGACTCCAGACTGGGACCTCACCTTTTTCAGCATTTACTTATCTGATTTCCAAATGTAGAGACAGGACCTCTGGCTAACAACATTTGCATATAACTGCAAACCAGTTGTTATTGGCAAGACCGTCTCTGAAACTTTCACCCTTCAGAAAGGACTTACTCCAGTGAATACCTGGTGTACAGACAAAGGATTAAAATTAAACATGAAAATGTGTATTATCATTTCATTTGGAAAACATCAGCTACTCTCACAGCACATAGTACACACAGTGCTCTCTTACTGAATGAAAATTTATTCAGGTACCCGGGTTGACAATTTTCTTTCCTTTGACTGTTGTCAAAAAATCCTTCTACTCAGCACAGCTAATAGCCAAGGGTAAATCATCCAGATTGAAAGATGCCATTGTTCCTTTATATTCAACTCTGATTAAACCAATTATAAACACAATGCCTCCTCAGGATGTGCCTTGCTAGGCATATCAAACAATTGGAGAAACCCCAGAGGTTTCTATATAGATTTCAGATTTAAGATACTAATCTCTCAAAAGAGGTTAGAAGCTCTATCCCATAACTTATTGACTCTTGAGGAGGTAATCTGTGCCTCACCTACCATGCCCTTAGAGACGCTGTTGGCCTTGACCTCTTATATCTCTACCAGTCTAACAGCTTAAGCAAATACCAGCAATAAGGACCTAAATCTTCACCTGCAAATAACTAGAATGACATGGAGTAACAGATTCTTTATGCAACACCACCTCCATCTCCAGAAAAAGCTGTCCTGAACATGGATGACTGAATGGGTACTGTCACTCATCTTGTTTCCCATTAAAGACGAACAGGTGGGGTACTTTGTTTACTTGCTTTATTACAAAGAAACACATCATGATGGATAGCAGCAGTACAAAATACAAACTGATTAACTGACAGACTACACAGACATACATGTGTACATCTCAACAGCTTACTACAAAATGGCAGTCAGGCTTGCATGTGTTCAGTATTTATACACTTGTGCAAGCCCCTAGAAAGCTTCTTAAAGGTATACATACATACTGATCTACATCCTCCCTCTTTAAAGAATTGCCCACAATATAATGACATTTGAAAAGAAACATGCAGTTGTATAGAAAATAAGAAATAAACACAATGTTCATGTCCAAGTTGCCATGTATCTGGAACATGGTCTGGAAATGCGACCTGATATAGTGATAGACCAATCAGAACTGAGTTTAGGAACAGGGACAGTCATTGGTGAACAACTTGCTTTAGGAGTTTCAGGATTCTTGTCAGGAACAGGAATATTTACTGGAACGTCCTCTGGAACTGGAATGCTAGATAACTCATTCTGAGAAACAGATTCTCTCTTGCAGATATGATACTGCAATATAGGCTTGGACAATGGGACCAAATGTTTCCAATTCCTCCTAAATTCTGCTCCTTGTGATTGCACAATGTACGATCTCGACTCTGGACATACACCTTTCATGACACCAATACGATCAAAACCTTTGGACGTCTGCATCCTCACTATCTCCCCTTCTCGTAATGGATTGAGTGATCTGCTGGTCTTATCATAATAAGACTTCTGAGATAAGTGCTTCTTTAACAGAATGGCTTTCAATGATCTGTTGTTCTTGACACATGGAACCAATAATGAACTACTAATGGGTTGTGTGGTTCTGGTTTGTCTCGATAGACGTCTCTGTGCAGGTGAACCAAGATGTTTATCACAAGGAACATTTCTGAGATTCAAGAAAACACCACTATTGTCTCGTTTCGACTTCTCAAGTAATTGTTTCATACTTTGAACTGCATGTTCTGCCAAATCATTTGACTGCGGGTATTCAGGGAGACTTGTGACATGAGTAAAGTCCCACTCATCAGCAAATCTTTCAAACTGTTGGCTTGTAAACCATGTACCACTGTCAGGAATACCTTTGTGTGGAAAACCATGGACTGCAAAACGATGCTTCATCTTAGTAATGACAGTACTGGATGCTAGGTTAGGAAGTAGGTCAATCTCAAACCAATTGGAATAAAGAGTCTACTAACACCAAGTAATGTTGACCATTCCATTCAAAAATGTCTGCAGCCACTGTTGACCAAGGTAGCTCAGGAATCTTGTTTAGCTGAAGTGGTTCTTTTTGTTTATGTGTCTTGGTACTATTACATACAGAACAAGATGAAAGTACTCACTCAATGCTCTGTGGCACAGACGGCCATAATACTAGTCCTCTCACCCTTCTTTTGGGTAGACTCAGTTCCTGGGTGCCACAATGTAAAATAATAATACACTCTTGTTGCAAGGACTTTGGAACAACTACTTAAGGACCTTTCATGATGATACCATTGTCAAACAAAATCTCATCTCTGTATGGAAAATAAGGTTACACTTCTACTGGTAAGCAAGACTGCTTTGATGGCCATCCTTGACTCAAAGTAGTTGAGCGTCTGAAGAATTGGATCTGTGACTGTATGACTTCTAAGCTCATCAAGACATGTGGAAGAAAAATTTCTCACTTCCATGGCCTCAAAATCAAGTTTCTCATTTTCACACTGTTCAGTGGTATTTCTGGGTGATATGGATGAATTGTGGTGGTGCTGTGGTAGCGTTGTCGCCTCACAGTAAGATGCTGTCCTGTTCGATTCTCAGCTAAAGCGTCTTGTGTGTGGAGACATGCGTGAATGGGCGTACCCTCATTGAAGGTTGTGCGTCAGAGCTGGCAACTCGGCAAGTAAAAATCTACTGCCAATCATTAGCGGACTGGAGTTCCGCTGTGGTGACCCCTAACCGGGAAAAGCCGAAAGACACAACAACATGGATGAAGTATCAGCAAAATAAAGAAGTTTGCCTTTCGTGTACACAAGATTGAAATTATACTTTTGCAATTTGAGCATCATGCATTGTAATCTGGCAGGAGCTGTATGCATAGGCTTTCTCAAAATAGTGACTAGCGGTTGGTGATCTGTTTCAATCTGGATAGGTCTACCGTAAATATAACCATGGAACTTCGAACATACAAACACAATTGTCAATTTTCTTGGATGGCGAAAGCCAGGGAACCTTCTTGGTTAGGCTTATAGAGGCCTCAGGGCCGATAGCCTAGTACCTACCTATGAACCTAAGAATTTTTTCTCTGTCTATGAATACTGCATTTCAGTTTGTGTCAGAGTTCTGGACGCATAGGCAACTGGTCTACCCTCTTGAAGAATGACTGCACTAAGACCAAATTTCGAAGCATTACAAGAAAGAGTAACGGATTTGTGAAAATCATAGTATCTGAGAGTTAGTGGACTGGCATTTCTCCGTTTCAGGACATCAAATGCTCTCTGGTGGTGTTCTAACCATGACCAAGACACATCTTTGAGGGACAGCTCTCTGAGCAGTACTGAAAGTTGACTCAAGTCTGGAATGAACTTGCCTAGGTACTGAACCATGCCTAGAAAATGTTGTAGGGCTTGAACATTGTCTGGAGCTCACATCTCTAGAACTGCTGTTTGCTTTGAAGGATCTGGTTGTAACCCTGAACTGGTAAATAAATGACCAACATAAGGAACTTCTCATAGTCTGAATTTTCACTTCTGAGGATTCAGCTTAAGATTCATTTCACGTGCCCTTTCCAGAACATTCTTGAGATTTCTGTCATGCTCAACTTCACTATTACCTCCTACTAGAATATCATCTACTATAACAGCACACAGATGCCCAGAAAAAAACTGCTTCATTGCATGCTGGAAGACTTCACCGGCAGAATTTATCTTCAAAAATCTGCACCTGCCAAACAGAATACTGAAAGTAGTTAGCAATGAAGATTTTTTTGTTAAGCAAAATTTGCAGAAATTAACTCTCTGCATCTAAGACAGAAAAAACAGTGGCATTTGGCATAAGAGCAGCGACTTCTTCGACTGTACACATTGGATGATGAGATCTTTTCAATGCTTTGTTCAAATCTCGTGGATCAATACATATTCGGATATCATCTGAGCTTTTCTTATGAACAACGACCATGGAGGATACCCATTCAGCTGGTTTCTTCAACTGGACAAATTACACCTTGCTGCACCATTTTATCTAGCTCGGCCTTGACTCTGTTCTGCATAACTACTGGAACTTTCCAGGCTGGCCTGACAACTGGACTGACTTCAGGGTCTAACTTCATGGAGTACACAACTGGGAGTTCGCCTAGTTTGTCTTTGAAAAGTTCAGCATAGGTAGAAAAATAGACTGGCTGAAATTAGAATAGTGGTCTTTCAAGCTAACATGCATTTCCTTATTAAATGAAAGTAGTCCCATTTTCAAATGGTCACTGAGGCCTAATAATGACTAGACGTGCCTTTTGACCCGTAAAATTGCAGGTCGTAGCAATTTGTACGTAGCAGTACAGTAACATGAAAGCACTACTTAACCTTCAGTTTGAATTTCTTCACCCCCATAAGCAACAAGCGTCGCACACTTTGCCAAATCAAGCTTCTCACCAGCACATACTCTGGCAAATATTTCTGCTGACATAACATTGTACTTTGAACATGTGTCAAGTTTGAGCTCTGTGGGTTTTCCATTTATCCGAACAGTACAAAGTACTTCATTCTTTGCCCATAAATCTACTGTATTGACTGTTAATTTAAGCACCGACACACCATCAACAAAAAAAAGTAGGGTCATGGCTTTCTAATTGATCAACTTGTCTCTTTGAATGTTCTCATTTAATAAAAGAAAGGCCCTTATTTGATTTACAAAATCTTTTGAAATTATTCCACTGATTGCATTTGTGGCATTGCTGACCAAAAGCTAAGCACCTTTCTCTTTTGGGTTCATGATTTGCACCACAATTACAACAGCTGACTATGAAATTGGGTAGAGGCACATTTTTTGAGTTTGCTGACTCACTCTTGTGCTTCACCGAGACTGTGTGTACTCTTGAATTTGCTATTAAAGTACTGGGTTTCCCTGTGAGTGTCACAGGAACTTCAACAGTCACCATGTGCTTGGGACTGTTTCTTATAACCATGTGCTGCATACTATCAACATGAGCACTAGAAGATACTGGAAGCATGCATTTAACATTTGTAAGCGTATCTGTGTGCTTTTCTGTGAGCTCATATATATGACAAATCTCAATGGTCTTATTCAAAGTAAAATCACTGTCAAAAAGCAAAATCTTCCTCACAGCATCATCTTTAATACCACACACAAGTCTGCCTTTTATCAACTCATCCGTTAAATCACCAAATCTGCACATTTTAGCTTTGTTTCTCAAGTCAGTTATATATGCTGCAAACATTTCCCCAGACTTTTATCTCTTGTGTAGAATAAGTACCTTTCCATTGTAATATTCTTTTGGGGATTACACATTTCTCTAAATTTACATTTTAAGCATTTGAGGTCTTCCCTTGACTCAGCCGGTACCACTACATGGCACAAATGAATGCTCTTTCTACGGCTTCTGAACCAGCTAAATTAAGCAGAATAAAACCTTTGTATAGTCATCTTTATAAGAAAATGCAGCTTGTATGAAAATATCGTACTCTTGCTCAAACACTTTCCAGTTCTCCGTAATATTATTATCAAATACAAGTTGACCTGGTTTTCGAAATCCTTCAGCCATGCAAAGTATGCTCAAACACACAGAAAAAAATGGTCCTTGTAATTATATACAAATATGCACACACAGCCAGTACTTGTAATAACATTCAAATGTACAATAAACTCTTCAAATACTGTACTTTGCGAAATATACCTTGAAATGGCTGTATTTTGCGAAACAACTGTAGTGTAATACTGAAAAATTATGCAAAAACTCTGTATGCTTCAGATATCTTGAATAGCTTTAATTAATACGAAAAAAGTATTTGCTATAAGCTACTTCTAAAAAATGTGGTCGTTTTCCTTATTTTATTCATTTTATGCGATTTGGACTTTTTTCAAACATTTTCCGTAGTTACTAAAAAAGGCTTTAAATGTTAAACTTGAGCGTATTCACAACTACTATCATAAAATAAAACGGTCATACAAACTTAAAAACTCCAACTTTAATAAATATACAACTGGTAAAGCTGGTAAGCGCTTTCGTTCCCAAAAAAAATCATGGAACTTCATCAGACCAAGTTACACCAGACTCAAACACATTAAATACATTCTATAAAAATCACATGACTTCTTCAAAGCCACATAACTTTGTATAGGCAGTCTGTGATGTGTTCAGATTTCTGGAAATTTCAGTTTTTTTAAACTGTATTGTGCTGTACAGAACAAATATGGACATGAATTTGAAAATATTTTTAAATTTAAGGAGATGTATGGGTAACTAAAGTTGAAGTCAACCACCCACATGGTCTGAATGGCAATATTAACAATCAACCCTAGGGCTCAATCCTAGGACCCCTCCTGTTCAGCATATACGTCTCAGACGTACAGGCAAGCACAGGAGGACTATGGCTGACAAAGTTTGCAGACAACTGCAAATTAGGGGCTATAATTGACTTTCTGGCTGACACAGACATCCTCCAAAAGGGTCTCATTGAGACGGATACCTGGTGTCAAAATCATGGCCTCACGCTAAATGCCAAACAGTGCATAGTCATCCCCTTTGGAAAAAACAAAGTACCCACAAACTACCACATAGGCGGTAGTCCCCTAAATACGGAAGACATAATAAGGGATCTGGGGACCCAAGTAGACAGTAATCTCAACTTTGATAATCACATTGCCAAACTGGTTAGAAAATCCTTCTACGTGGCCCACCTAATCACAAAAGTGTTTGAATCCAGATCAAAAGAGGTCATTGTACCCCTCTACTCATCAGACCCATCATAGAATACAAAGTACAGTTTTGTACCTACCATAAATGTAGATGTTCGAGTGCTCATACAGCTGCAGTCATTACAGATGGGTTATCCTGCCGTCAGGCGGGTCCTCGGTCGGCCGAATTCCAAAGTCTAGGTCCGGCGTCGGTTGTCGTCGCTTCTTCCCTGACGTCAGTGCGGCAGGGGTATAAAAGAGGCAGCCAACGCCATTTTCTTCAGTTTTTCTTGCCCCAGATGTCAGGTGCCCCCAGAAGGAAGGCAAAATTAGAAGTTATGTACTCACCATAACGTTCCATCTGAGTAGGTGTATTCATTTGTCTGCAACCTGTGGGTTATGGATCCGATATCGGATCCGAACCGGCATGGTTTTCCAGCTATGGATCCGAGCTCTCAGCTCCTCCCCTCACCCATAATGCCCTGCTCTCCCTACATGACCTCAGATCGAGTTTGCCAACAAGAAATACCCTAATAAGGGTAACACATAATATGCAGGAAACTGACAAGGCCAGGGGGATAGGAGGGCGGGATGGTTGCAGACAAATGAATACACCTACTCAGATGGAACGTTATGGTGAGTACATAACTTCTAAATCTGAAGTAGGAGATTCATTTGTCTGCAACCTGTGGGACAGAGTCCCCAGCTACCAGAATCTTGGGCCATCATGGAAGGATATTCCGGAGCACCGGAGCCAAAGGATGCTCTACCTCTAGATGTAATATCCAACTTGTAGTGGGAAATAAAGGTATGAGATGAAGCCCAAGTGGCTGCTGAACAAATATCATCCAGAGGAATCCTAGCTTTAAAGGCCGCTGAAGTAGAAACTGACCGGGTTGAATGGGCATGTACCCTCCGGTGCAGGCCTTCCAGAAGCTTGATAAGCCAATAAGATGCACTGCGAAATCCAGCGTGATAAGGAGACTTTGGAAATTGGTCTGCCCAAATTGAATTTAGCAAAGGAAATAAACAACTGGTCGGATTGCCTATGACCAGCTGTCCTGTTCAGATAAAATCTAAGTTGCCTGTGAACATCTAAGGAATGTAGCTTGTATTCACCTTTGTTTTGATATTTAGGAAAGAAAACAGGGACGTTAATGGATTGATTAATATTTGCTTCAGAAGCTACCTTAGGAAGAAAGGACGGGTTGGTTTTGAGGTATACACGGTCCGGATGAAAGACCAAGTAAGGAGGCTTGACGGATAAGGCTTGAAGTTCTGAAACTCTCTTGGCCGAGGTAATGGCTACTAAAAAGGCGATCTTGAAAGATAAAAATTTCAGATCTACCGTAGCCGCAGGTTCGAAGGGGGGAGCGTCAAGGCCTGAAGGACCAATGAAAGGTCCCAAGGAGGAACCACTTGCTTTACAGGGGGTCTGAGGAGAAAAGTACCTTTTAGGAAAATCTTACACAACTTGGCAGACATCAGTGGACTGGAGTCTTGACCAATATGATAATGAGAAATTGCCGCAAGTTGCACTTTGACCGTGGAACTGCTGGCACCATCATTAAAAAGAGTGGTTAAGAAGTCAAGCACCAGAGGAAGGGGAACTGTGAAGGGGTCTAGACCTTGCCGCTCCACCCAAATGGAGAACCGTTTCCGCTTGCTGCGGTAAACTTTCCTGGTAGATGGTTTATGAGCCGCTACCAGGATGGCCTTAACTGGAGATGAAATACCGGGAGTCCTGATCAGGAGTGGAACTGGAGCAGCCAAGCAGTCAGCTTCAGGTTGTCCAGATTCGGGGTTGATAGATGGGACGGGTGAGATATCAGATCCGGAATGGGATCTAGAATCCAAGGAGGATTCACTGAGTGAGACCTTAGGAAGGGGAACCAGATCTGTCAAGGCCAGAATGGGGCAATGAGAATCATTCTGCACCCCAACCGAGAGGCTTTCTGAAGAACTTGGAGCATCAGAGGCAAAGGGGGGTAAGCATAAAGAAGACTGGGGGCCAAGCATGCACCAGAGCGTCTCTTGGGGTATCTCTGGAAGGAGGGATTAGAGCGAAAAAACTGTCGCACTTGGTGTTTGAGGGAGGCAAAAGATCGCAACAAGGAGTTCCCCACCGTGCGAAGATGCGTTTCGCTACCTGAGCATTGAGAGACCACTCGTAAGGGGAGAGAATGGTGTGACTGAGTTTGTCCGCAAGGATGTTGGACCGACCCGGAATATGTGTTGCGATGAGAAAGCGGTTGGTGGAGATTGCCCATTCCCACACTCTCATGGCTTCTCGACAAAGAGGATAAGACCTGGTTCCACCCTGTTTGTTGATATACCAGACGACAGACATGTTGTCCGATTGAATCGCAATAGTTCCCAAGGGAAGAAAGGTCTGTAGTGCTTGCAACGCTAAGAGCACTGCTCTCATCTCTAGAACACTGATATGCAGTAAGGTCTCTGAATCGTTCCACGTGCCTTGGACCGTCCGGCCTGCAAAATGCCCCACCGGCGGGAGGTGTCCGTGGTCACCGTGGCGAGAGGAGAAGCACAAAAGGCGGCCTCCGTGGAGATCTTGTGAGTGGAGCCACCACAGGAGGGACCGCTTGCAAGCCTTGCTGATCGCAATGGGATGATGCATAGGAAGAGCAAGATAAGACCACTGAACTAGGAGTGTCCATTGAAGGACCGCATGTTGAACCTGGCGAGGGAAGAAGGGCTATCGCTGCTGCCATGGACCCTAGAGCCCTCAGGACCAACTCCGGAACTGAGCTTGAGTGGAGGATGGCCCGCACCTGGAGTTGCAGATTCTGAATTCTGTCCGCAGTGAGGAAGGCTCTTAACCGTCTCGTGTCTAGCCTGGCACCTATAAAATCTATGAACTGCGTAGGGGCAAGGTTGGACTTTTCTGCATTTATTGTGATGCCCAGACGGGGGGCTAGATGGAGAAAGGAATCTCGCGCCAATAACAGTAGATGCCTTGTTGGAGCGGTGAGAAGCCAGTCGTCCAGGTAAGGGAAGACCTGCACCCCCTGAAGCCTCAGGTGGGCCGCTACCACTGCTAATACCTTGGTGAACACCCTGGGGGCTGTGGTGAGACCAAAGGGAAGGACCCAGAATTGGTAGTGACTGGCTCCCAGCCAGAAGCGGAGAAACCTCCTGGAGCGCCTGTCCATTAGAATATGGTAGTACGCGTCCTTGAGGTCTATAGAGCACATCCAGTGATTTTCTCCCAGAAGGGGGAGAATAAACTGTAAGGTAACCATTCGGAACTTCTCCTTGGGAACTGCCAGGTTCAAGAGTGAAAGGTCTAGTATTGGTCATAGATCCCCCGTCTTTTTTGGCACTAAAAACAACCTGGAGTAGAACCCTGATCCGATCTGGTCTGGGGGGATGGGCTGGATGGCTCTTTTCTTTAGCAGATGGCCAATTTCTGCTAAAGCGGCCTCCCTCTGACTGGGTGGAACGTCGGGGAGGGACTTCAATTTTGGAAGGTGATGAAATGGAATGCGGTATCCTCTGGATATGATGCGGAGGACCCAGCGGTCTGATGTTATGGACTCCCATGCCGCTAGGTGCTCCAGCGTCCCCGACTGCCTCCAGAGTGGAGCAGCGGGCAACCCTCAGGGCTGCTCTGGGCCATTCAGAGAAGGTTCTCTGGACCCGAAGTTCCTGGGAGCCCCTCTGCCCCTGGGACGGCGTCCACCCTGTCCTCCTCTGCCACGGAAGGACTGGTTGTCCGGAGCGGGTTGGGACTGCTGCGACTTCGGAACCACATCTTCTTCTGGCCCTTTTGGTTCCTAGAATAGGGCCTCTGGGGCAGAGAAGCGGATTCCGGCGGCAGACAGCGTCATCCCGTCCTTTCGCTCTGGGTCAAAGTATCACGAACAGTTTTGCCAAAAGGGCAGAACCATCGAAGGGCGTTCGCAAATGGCCTTGAAGGGCTCCGTGAAATCGCAATGATGGAGCCAGGCCTGACGTCTAGTAACTAGGCCTGTCCCTGCGGCTCTAGCGGCTCCCTCCGTAGCATGGGACAGTAGCCGCATAGAGGTATTAGTCACGGACCTGAGAGTGGCCATACGGGTGGAGTGCAACAATTTGTCCTCCTCCGACATGGACTCTGGGGGGGGATGCAGCGTATTCCTTGATAAGATCGCGCTGCATCCTAATCACATGTGCCAGGTAGTTCAGCGCCCTCACTGAAAAGGTCGCTGAACTAAACATCCGCTTCCCCAAGCGGTCCATCATCCGGGACTCCTTGCTCGGGGGGTGGACTGAGGGTCTCTCCTGAGCAAGTTCCCTCTTGGTGGCTGCCGCCGTCAACATGGCATCTACCGGAGGCCCTTTACTCTAGTGGGCACGGTCAGCCTTGGGACTAAGTATACGGTCAGGCCTTTTTGGGATTGGCTCCACGGTGTCCGGATCCTTCCACGCCCTGGTGGTAATCAGGTCCACCAGGGGGTCGGCAGGAGGTGACACCCAAGAGGTAGACGGGCCCGCTTCAAATGCCTCCAAGAACACGGACTCGTCCGAGGAAGACTTGGGGGCAGACCACCCCCTTATGAAGCATTTCCATGATGTCTCCAAAGGAGACATCCTCGAGGTGACCTTGGGGAGCCTTCCTTCCTCCAAATCCGTGTCTTCTGTGAGAGACTCGGGGAGTCTATGTGCCTCCTTTTGCGTATGCTTGCGAGGGCATCCTCAGGGGGCTGTCAGAAGATCCCAGCAGTGTCATGTTCCAAAGGAACAACTTGGGGCAAAGGAGCGGGCTGTCCCAGTGGCCGGATGGTGGAAGCCTGGCCCAGTGCAGATGGAGCGGGACGGAGCTGAAGCAAGTGCCGGGGGTCCGGAAACCCTCAACAGAGCCCTCTCCACTACATCAAAAGCCGAGGGGGAGCCGACCTCGACCAAAGGATCCGATAATCGGCTCCCCCTAGGATCCGAAGAGTGGATCGGAGCCGGCACCGAAGCACTCTGATCCGAGGGGACAGTGCGCTCCGACACGGACGGCGCCGATGGAGCACCGATCCCCCCGGATCCGAAGCTCGGATCCAGGCTCCAAGAGGTCGGATCCGAAGCACTCGAGGGCAGGGTCGGATCCGAAGTACCCAGTACTATCGGTGCAGACTCACCCCCGGCTCCGAAGCTGCTCGGCTCCAACTGCTCCGAACCCGGGTAGCGGGTCGGAGAAGGAGCTATAGGTTTAAAGAAAGGGGTCGAGCTCCTCCCCAGGGGGGGGGGGGGAGGCAAAAGCACTCCCATCTGCATCTGGGCCTGGATGAACCTTCTCATCATCCGGTCCAGATCAGCATCAGATAAACTGGGCTACCGAGGTAGGCCTTGAGTGCCTCCTCGATAGCCTCGATGGAGATCGGGTCTCCTCCTCCTCAGGTCCCGGTGAAAAGCACACAGGAGACCAGAGCCGAGGAGGGGGAGAACCAGCAGACAAGGAGGCCGGAGGAGAAGCCCGCTTGGCAGGCGGGGTCGAAACAGAGGTCTCGGCCCGCCGCTTATGGTGCTTCTCCCTCCGGTCCTTCTTTCTTGCTTCCCTCACCTCCAAACCACTAGAGGGAGGTTGAGTCCCAGGTGGAGGAGGGAGGAGGAGGAACCGTAGACAAGGTACCCCGAAGGAGGCGGTAGCGGGCCGAGTCCAGGGCAAAAGTCCCGCCAGGACCAGCTTGACCTCCGCTCCTTCAATGCCCTGGGGTTGAACCCTGCACAAATGGAACATCCAGAAGTGAGGTGTTCAACCCCTGTGGCCATCAGCAGGGGAAAGCTTATGGCCACACTAAAACAGCCTTAGGTGGTTCAGACATCCTAAGGACACTAGTTTTTACTTTAATTAGTCTAAAAAAAGTAAAGGCTAACTAGCCAAACAAACACAGGCCCAAACACACACTACACACCAGTGAGGGGAGGGAAACTAAATGTTATAAAAGTTAATAAAACTAAACAACTTTAAGCTATAAAAAGGGAAACCTATAACTTTCACACAAAACTGACTGAAAAACCTTAAATTTAACACTGAAATTAGCAGTAATAAACACTTAGCTGTAGAGCTCTCAGAAACCAATCTGGTCACCAGCACGGCAAACTAGATCTGAGGTCATGTAGGGAGAGCAGGGCATTATGGGTGAGGGGAGGAGCTGAGAGCTCGGATCCATAGCTGGAAAACCATGCCGGTTCGGATCCGATATCGGATCCATAACCCACAGGTTGCAGACAAATGAATCTCCTACTTCAGATCATAATATTATGCAAACATGCAATATAGATAAATCAAAAACAGTAGTTGCAAGCAAATACACCATAAAAGAATACCCCAAATAGGTTGTATGATAAAGGTGCTTGTCCTAAGGCCTGTCCTAAGAGGGGATGGAGGGAGGGTAACCTGGACTGCAGCTGTATGAGCACTCGAACATCTACATTTATGGTAGGTACAAAACTGTACTATGTTCATCGTGCATACAGCTGCAGTCATTACAGATGGGTAGAATCCCAAAGCTAAGTAAGGGTGGTAGGCACTAAGTGGAACTAGGAGGGGCGAGGATGCCCTGCAGGACTGCTGTGGCAAAGCCCGCTCTAGATTTTGAGTATAGTGGAAGGTGGTAGTGCTTGGAGAAAGTGTGCACTGAACTCCAAGTAGCTGCTTCCAAAATGTCCTTGGTAGGGACCCCCCTGAGGAAAGCTGCAGAGGTAGCTGTAGCCCTGGTGGAGTGGGATCTGATGTATACAGGCACAGATTTTCCATGAAATGAGTAACAAAAGCGTATGCAGTGGGCTATCCATTTTGAAATTGTCTGTTTGGAAATAGCCTTTCCTTGAGCACCTGTAGCATAGGACACAAAGAGCTGCTCAGATTTCCTGAATGACTGTTCTATCCAAGTAATAACGAAGTTGTCTGTGAATGTCCAAGGAATGTAGTAGTCTCTCCCCTTTGTTCTGTGGATTTGGATAAAAGGTAGGTAAATGAATAGTCTGATTCAAAGCTACACTGGATACTACCTTTGGCATGAAGGTAGGGTTGGTTCGTAAGGAAACTCTGTCCTGATGGAAAATGATGAATGGTTGCACAGCCATGAGGGCCTGTAGTTCCGAAACCCTGCGTGCTGAGGTAATAGCCAGAAGGAAGGCTGTTTTCAATGACAAGTATTGTAGCTCTGTTGAGGAAGCCGGCTCAAAGGGAGGCAGGGTCAGCTTTTCCAATACGAAGTTGAGGTCCCAAGCTGGGACTGGTGGTTTCCGTGGGGGTTTTATATTTTTTGCCCCTCTGAGGAACTGCCTTAATAGAGGATGCGAGAATAAAGGAGGATCTGTATTGTATTGTGCAGAAATGGCTGAAGCATGGATCTTGATGGAGGAGAAGGAAAGGCCACTGTAACATCTCAGCTAGGTACTGTAAAATTTGAGGTATATTTATTAAGAAACAAAATCAGTCCAAAAAGTCTAGTAAAAATACACCACGACAAGTCGAAACAGCCAAATAATCCACAGATAAGTCGAAACAGCCAAATAATCCACAGATACAATTTTTATTCGATGCTAAACAAACTTAAAAACGTACAATCGATCAAGCGCTTTCGCCTGATAAATATCAGGCTTTATCAAGATACTATTTTGAAGGATGTGGAACAGTTTAAATACTATCATGAAATTCCAATTAAACAATTGATTGCTTGTAATTAGTACATTAATTAACATTTAAAGTGCAAAGTGCTTTTTGGTTACTAAAACCCGTGGAATGTTTTAAAATACAGTGATATTTCTAATAATTATTATTGTAGTTAAAAACTGAAATTAAACAAACCACTGGCTTCATGTGTATACACATATCATAAGAATGTGTTCTAAAAAACCATACATATAAAAATCCAGCCAATACCTGAATAACTCTTACTGTTTATTTACTAAATCGTGTTCCATTAATACAACACTGAGTGTGGTATACCTGACCTGAACTAAGTCCGCAATAAACTTCTCTCTATTAGAAAAAATTCTACATGAACTATTGACAAAATTTAAGATAAAAACTTCAATTATAAAAATATATAAATACTGAAATGCTGTTAAAATGCAATTAAAATATGGTGATTAAAAATGCTCATTGGTCATAAACCTACTCTGCCTGTTTAAAACCTCTGTGTAACACCTGCTTCTATGCGTGAATATTTCATTACAACCCTTTTAAAATCTATCTAGGTGAAAACTGTGTCGCCCCCTGCAATTCACAAAAGAGTTGTTAATTGTACCTTCTATTATTTAATATTGTGATTTACTTTACTATATTCTATTAAAATATGTTTTGTAATGTTACAACCTCGCCCGTCTAATTTTTAAGACACTTTTAATGCTAATAGTGTCATTCATACCTGGTGGTTTGGACGCATTTAACCTAATCTGCCATAATAATTCTCTGTATTCAAGTGATGCTTCCCATTCCCCACCTCTGGGATTCTGCATAACCTGTTCCAGCACCAAAAATTTCAAAGTCATATTTGGACACAACAAGGAATGTTTAAAAAAAGCATTTGATTCCTTTTTTCTGTTGATTTCGTATAAATGTTCATATATCCTCTTACGGAGCGCTCTTTCCGTCTTACCAACGTAAAAACTAGAACAACATGTGCAAATTCCCAGGTATACCAAGCCTTTTGAACCACAATTGTAGTACTTGATTGGCTTTATTTTAAAATTCCTAGCTACAATGCAGTAATTACTATTATTAAATATGTATGGGCATTGCTTGCAGGCCCCACATTTGTAGGTGCCTACTTTGAGTTCGTGAGAAATTAAATTCATCGTCTCTTGCCTTTCGAATAGACCCTTTAAATTAATATTTCTTGCACTAACAAATTTGGGTTGTGCAGCAGTGTAGTTTTTGGTCTCATCGTGAGTTTTTAAAATTGGCCAATATTTAAGAACCACATTCTTAAAATTACCAGAATTGTTGTTGAAAGTGTGCACCAGTGTATTGTGCGTTTCCTGGTCTTCCCTATTGTTTGTACTAGTGGAAAAATCCAATCCCATACCAAGTAAAGGGGCATATTTGTCTTTTCTTTGTTTGTTCACTTCATCTACCATTTTATCAAATATATGTTTGGGATATCCTCTTTCCAAAAATAATGTTTGGAGCAGTTGGATTTCCTTCAAAAATAATTCCTCAGTACTACACATCCTTGATGCTCTAATCAGTTGCCCTTTCAAAATACCCTTTTTCTGTGCTATGGGATGCCCACTGTCAAAATGCAAGTACGAATTAGAAAATGACTCTTTTCTGTAAATTGTTGATTGAAAAACACGTGCATCCAAATCCTTACTTAAAAGAACATCTAAGTAACTTACCCTATCCTCACTAAGGTTGTGGGTAAATCTTAAAAAATGGGTTGTATTGTTAATGTAGGAGAGAAATTCATTGAATTCTTGTAAAGAGCCATCCCAAAACAAACAAATGTCATCTAAAAAACACCGGTAATGTATTATGTTTTTTACCCAAGGTGAAGTGAAAATGTATTTCTTTTCCCACATATGTAAGACAATGTTGGCATATGCCGATGCACATGGGGTACCCATTGCTACCCCTTTCTTTTGCTTGAACAATTCTCCATTGAAATATATATAGTTATTGTTCAAAATAACGTCCATAAATTCTACCAACAACATTGTGACACTGGCACTGAAATCAGATGTAGTTACTAAAAATTCATTGAACCAGTCTAGACCCTCCACATGTGGGATACTCGGGAACAATTCCACTATGTCGATAGTCACCAAGTATTTAGTCTTCTCGTAGAATTCCTTTTGAATACTTTAAAGAAATTCCCACGAGTCCTTGCAGATGTAATTCAAAGACTTAACCACTTTTTTCAAAGAGATGTCAATGAATTTACCTAGGGGCTCTGTAATACTACCCCCCCCCCCCCCCGGCCACAATTGGTCTGAATTTTAGGGGGTTTAACCCTTTATGCACCTTCGGGATGCCAAATATTGTAGGGGTCAGGGGCTTGTTAACAACAAGAAAATTAAATAATTTTTCATCAATAGCCCCTTGCATTAAGTGATCTTGCAGTGTAAAATTAATCTTAGAGTAAGCCACGTTTACTTCATTTATAGAACTTGTACTGTATTGCTCTACATCCTGTAAGATGTCATGCATGGCGGCTTCGTAGTTGCATGTGTACATTAATACAACCCCCCCCTTTATCTGGCTTCATAATTCTTATTTTATCAGTTTTTAAAGAATTGATAAGTTGCCAGCATTCTGAAGATAGATTTTGAACTTTTGAGTCATAAGAATGAATCTGACTCTGTATATCTCTTTCAACCAATTCCTCAAACATTTTTAACACAGGGTGCATAGGTGGGTTAAGTGTACTTGCTCTCGAAAACAAATCTTGTACATGCTCTTGCCCTTTAAACCATACATTCAAATTTAACTTTCTATTTTTATATTTATATTTTATATTTTCTACTTTATATTTATTACCCAAGGATTCCGGCCCTTTTCTTGATTCCAGGAACAAAATCGTTTCCATTTGGCGGAGTAGGCTTTTCTAGTAGAGGGTCTTCTGGCCTCCAAGATGACATCCTGCACCTCCTTGGAGAGGAGAGTTTGTTGGGAAATTAAGGTATTCTCCATGCAGCTAGATTTAGGGTTTTGAGCTGGCTGTGAAGGGTTTTGTAGTTGTGCTGGGACAACAGAAGCGGAACTAGAGGTAGGATCCATGGTGGTGAGTGTGTCAGGCTCTTTAGGAAAGGATACCAGTGCTGTCGTGGCCAGTCTGGAGCAATGAGAATCATTTGTGGCCGCTCTGCTCTGGCTTTTAATAGAACTTTGGTCAGTAGAGGAAGAGGCGGGAAGGCATAGACTGTCAATGTTGTCCAATTGAAAGAGAGTGCGTCCACTTTCCAGGCCTGTGGATGATAGGTCCTTGAACAAAATTTTTCCAACTGGTGATTTCTGTGGGAAGCAAATAGATCTATGTCTGGCTGTCCCCATGCCTGAGTTATCTTTGAGAAGACTTGAGGATGCAACTTCCATTCGTGTGGGTCTGTCATATTTCTGCTTAAGTTGTCTGCCAGTGTGTTTTCCTTCCCTGGCAGGAATTGTGCCTGTAGTTGAATTTGTAATTCCAGTGCTGTGTTCCACAGGGTCATGGCTTGCCTGCACAGGGGGTATGAATGAGTTCCCCCCTGTTTATGTACCACATGACTGTGGTGTTGTCTGTCCTTATCAATAGCTGGCCTGGATGCAGTAGGTCTTTGAAGGTCATAAGAGCATTTTGCACGGCTAGCATCTCCTTTTGGTTGATGTGTAGGTGCTTCTCTTTTGGGACCATTTTCCTTGAATGCAGTGATCTGTCATGTGTGCTCCCCAGGCGTAGACTGAAGCGTCAGTTGTGATGATTTGAGTTGCTTGAGGTAAACAGAAAGGGAGACCTGTGTTTCTTTGGCATGCTTGAGCCCACCACAAAAATTCCTTTTGAAGGCATGGAATGAGTGGTATAATTGTTTCCAAGCTGTGACTGTGTTGAGACCATAAGTTTTTTAGGTACCATTGGAGTTTCCTCATATGCAGCTTTGCACATGGTATTAGTAGGATGCAAGATGCCATGAATCCCAGAGCCTGCAGGACTTTCCTTGCAGTTAGTCTGGTGAAAGTTGCCATTTTGTTGAAGTATTGAGACAGTTGCCCTTGTTTGTCTGGCGTGAGGTAGGCCATCTGGGTGGTTGTATTTAAGCTGGCACCCAGGAAAATTATCTGTTGAGAAGGTATTAGTTTTGATTTATTTTTGTTCACTGTGTATCCCAGGTAGTTTAACAGTTTTATTACAAACGCCAGATGCTGCAATAGAATGTCCTTGCTGTCCGCTTGGATCAGGCAGTCGTCCAGATATGGGTATATTTGTATTCCTTGTTGTCTGCAGAATCCAGTTACTGATGCCAGGCATTTCATAAACACTCTGGGCGCAGTAGATAAGCCAAAGGGCAATGCAGAGAATTGGTAATAGGTTGAACCTGCAAGAAATCTGAGGTATCTTCTGCAATCTTGTCTGATAGTGACATGCAGGTATGCCTCCTTGAGGTCCAATGTTACCAGCCAAGACTCCTTGCCCAGCATGGGAAGAAGCTGCTGTAATGTGAGCATCTTGAATTTTGGCACCTGTAGATATGTGTTTAGGATGGATAGGTCTAAGATGGGTCTCCAATCTTTGTCCTTCCTTGGTACCAGGAATAGTCTGGAATAAAAACCTTGACCTTGTTCTTTTGCAGGTACCTCTTGAATCGCTTTCATATCCATGAGAGCGGAAATTTGTCTTTGTGCCTCTGCCCTTTGATTTTGTGGCAGGTTTGGCAAGCCTCTCATTTTTGGAAGGGTGTGAAAGTGGAACCTGTAGCCTCTGTCTATAATGTCCAGAATCCATTTGTCTTTTGTAACAATGTGCCAGTTTTTTGAAAATAATGCCAGTTTTCCGCCCAAAGGTGCTGCCATTATAGCTTTGCTTGGCAGACATAGGGGGAAGTCATTGTGTCTGTTTTCTAAATGACTGTGATCTATCTTCTCCACCTCTTGGGGTTGGTGCTTGCCACTGTCTAGCTCTGTAAGATCCTTGAGGTTGTCCTCTACCCCTTGGGCGTCTGTATCTGCCCCTTTGAGACCTGTCCGTGGCTGGAAAGGACCAATTTTTTGAAGGTCAGTTTCTGCTGAAGCGTGGAGGTTGCACCTGCAAGAAATCTTTCACTGTTTGCATAGATTTCGCTTTTTCCTCCATTTTCTTTAGTACCTCCTCAGCTTTAACACCAAACAATACATCTTTTTGAAGTGGTGCATCTAATAACTTTGCTTTGACATGATCTGGTAAGGTTTGCTTTTTGAGCCAAGCATGTCTACGTATGACAGACCCCGTGACAGCAGCTCTACATGAGGCCTCTAAAGTATCAAAACCACACTGCAAGGTGTGTTTACCCACTTGCTCCGCTCCATGCAACAAATCCTGCAACTCTTTCAAATCTGGTTGTTCTGTTTGCGTCATTTTGCTTTTCAGCTGAGATAACAAAAACTGTTGGTACTTTAACATATGAAATTGACAGTTTAATGCCCTCATGGTTAAAGTGGCAGATGTATACACCTTTTTCCCCCACCTTTCTAATGCCCTAGAATCTCTCTCTGAAGGTAAAGGGTTTTTAGCAGTAGAGGCCTTTATTCCCTTGGGACCCTGAGAAATTGTTTCTGGGTCAGCAGTATGGCTTTTATAAAGGAACTGGTGAGAATCAGGGACCCAGTAATACCTGTCTGGTTTAACAGGGGCTGGAGGTAAAGAATATGGATTAAGACTGGCTTCTGTGTACACATCATCCAAAATATCTAAAACAGGAGGGATAGCCAGGGGCCTATGCTGTGAGAGCAGTAGAAATTCTCTGAGCCTTTTCTTGGAATCTGAGTAATCTTGGCCTTCCCAGTGAAAGTGCTCCCTCAATGTATGCAGGGTTTCCCCAAAAGAGTAGTCCTCAGGGGGGGAGACCGAGGGAATAGACTCCTCAGCATCAGAGTCTTCAAAAGGGGAATAGGCATAATCCTGGTCCTCAGAATGGTCTGAGGTAATAGAAGCCTGGTCTGAGGAAGGGTAGTCTTCCTCCAATCTGGGTCTTTTGTCAGAGGGGGGATGAGAACCCCTGATGAGAGTTATCAAATCCTCAGCCATTTTAAGCATCTGTTTTTTAGGCTTGGGGCCTTGAGAGAAGGTCTGAGGACCCTGTTTTTTAGTTTTCATGGCATCTTTAGATTTAGTGAAGGATTTAATAGAGAAGGTGGAAGGCCTGAAGACGCCTTCAGAAATGGCAGGCCTCACTAAATTTTCAGTTTCCCCACCAAGAGTGGCGTCGGTATCTGCAGTGGGAATGGAGACCGAGAAGCCTGCGACCTCAGGTACTGAAGTCACCGGTAAAATAGTTTCATCGGTAGTCAGGGGCTGCGTAGGCGCCTCGCTGAGAACCGGAGAACTGGTAGTCGGCCTAAGCGTGGTCTCAGTACTCGGTACAGACCTCGGATGTCGGTCCTTGTCTTTGAGTCTTTTGCTAAAAACTGGCGTCGGTGTATCCAACGACATGATATAATTACATTTTTTGCCAAAATAATGAAGGGCGAACTCCGCCCGGCGCTTAATAGTGCGCTTGTTGAACCTAGCACAAAAACGGCAGGCCGAGACGTCGTGGTCTGGCCCTAAGCAAGGTATACAGAAAGAGTGAAAATCCTTATGCGGTATTTGCTTCCCACAAGAAATGCAATTATTAACTTTGTCTGACATCGGTCTGAGGCAAGAAAAGTTTCCCCAATGGGTTACTTAGCTTTAAAGAAGACTTCGGCTGAAATACTTTCGTAAATCTCAGGAGCTGGCCGACCGGCACTTGCGAACTGCTTCTGCTTTGGGCACCGCGCGGCAAGAAAGACTGAAGAAAATGACGTCGGCTGCCTCTTTTATACCCCTGCCACACTGACGTCAGGGAAGAAGTGACGACAACCGACGCCGGACCTAGACTTTGGAATTCGGCTGACTGAGGACCCGCCTGACGGCAGGATAACCCATCTGTAATGACTGCAGCTGTATGCACGATGAACATCGCCCCATTTGGGATGTTCCTTACAAGACACTTGCAACAGCTGGAAAGACCACAGAAGTACCTCACCAAGAGGATCACTGGCCTCAAACAGATGCCCTATGCAGCTTGACTGAAGAAATTACAGCTGTACTCGGTTGCATACCGCCCACTCAGAGGTGATCTCTGCTTGACATACAAGGCCATGTCCAACCCAGAATTGATGGACATGCTCCACCTAAAGAAAACCTTATCCCTGCGAGCCACACGCTCTAGGGATCTAAACCTCACCTCAACAATAAATAGGACGTGCTGGAGGGATAGATTCCTGTCCCAGAGACTTCCCATGCTTTGGAACAAGATCCCAATCTACATCAGGCAGAGCTCCTCGCTAACACTCTTCAAAAGAAATCTTGATGAGTGGATGGGAAACAGAAAGTTTACCTCAGGGATCACTTCAGTGACTCTGCTGGACAGAGGCACAGGGAACTAATCTAAGGGGGCGGCGAAAGCCAACACATTCTGGCTAGGCTTATAAATGCCTTCGGGCAGATAGCCTAGTACCTACCTATGAACCTATGAAATGAATTCTTAAGAAAGGAGCAGCTAAACTGCAACTTGTGAACAGGTTTTAAAGAGAAAAGTGGTTGGGTGTTTATGTCGTGTGACCAGCAACAGTAGTAATATAAATAGCAGCATTTTAACTTGGTTTTCTCTAAAGAAGTACTTCCTACAATAAGGATGAAATTCCTAATGTTTTCATGCCGTGGGTGGTCTGTTGTCCTTCATATAGTGCTTTGAGCAGTTCAGTTCTTCGAATTCAGGTGAACAGTGCATGAGTGCTTCTTCTGGGTTTCTTTTTTCACTCCTAAAGTCTGACTAAGAATAAAAAAAACATGACAGCCACAGTATCATACTTCAGCGTGCTGCTGTTGGACAAGTACATTAACTCTCAGCAAGCTATATAACTTTTATTTAACAGTGACCATATAATGACATTTTGCTTTCAAGTGCAGCATGTCTTCTCACCTCACTACTCTAAAAATGTACACATCTAATGTAGGACTGTGAGGAAATATAAAGAACCACTGATCAGAGCAACTTATTTCAGACTCTTGCTCCTGGACATGTACACATACCCCTTCGCCCCAAAAATAACCACTTCAAAGATTGCTCTGCGTGAATTATACAACTGTCATTTGCTTTCATACATAGCTTGCCCCCTCAAAACACAGACAGCCCTATCTGGCAATCAACCCTCATATATGATTGACAAAAGTGGTGAAATAACAGCCAGTTATGTATTTCCACTTGCTACTATTGGGCATCCCACCTGCCATGTTAACTGCCATCAAATTATATGAAAAAGTATATGGTACTAACAACAGTATGAAATGTTACTGCCACACAGAAAAAGCAAAACAAAATCACATTAAATGGGTTTCAACTTGGAGCTTTCAGACTCTATACTCTGTCCCTGTTCCCAACCCTACCACACTGAGCAAACCACAGCAACACTCACTTACTGTGATCATACTAAAGTACAGTTGTGTACACTTACCATAAATGTAGATGTTCGAGTGTATTCACTGTTGCAGTCATCACATTTGGGTTATCCCTGCCAAGGTGACCCTTGGCCGGCCCGAATACCAGAGGCTTAGTAATTCTGCGTCGGTTGCTGTTGCTTGAAGACTGATGTCAGGTCATCAGTAGTATAAAGTAAGGCAACCAACGCCATTACATCAGTTTTTCTTGCCCTAACCTGTCAGGAGCCCCCAAGTAGGAAGCCAGGTTCTGGTGAAGAAAACCCCACCAGTGGAAAATAAATTTTTTATTTTTTTAATTTTATTTATTTATTTATCATTTGTTGACCGGGAAAGTCCGACTAGGTTCCACAGAGCCTGTTTTCAGCGGAGGCCCGGGGAGAAATGCTCCAGATGCTCCAAATACCAAAAGTTCCCTTGTAAGTTAAGGAGAATAACAAGTTATAATGGTAATAAAAGGAGACAGAGAAGAAAGGGGGATGGAGAGAAGGAAACCAGGATTGCAACAGTGAATATACTCGAACATCTGCATTTATGGTAAGTGTACATAACTGTACTATGTTCTTCCTGTTTCACTGTTGCAGTCATCACATTTGGGTTGATTCCCAAAGCTTAGGAAAAAGGTGGAGGCAGTCAATGCAACTAGGGGCTAGCTAAGATGCCCTGCAAGACTGCAGAGGCAAACCCTGCCCTGGATGTGGAGTAGAGAGGCAGGTGGTAATGGTTGGTAAAATTGTGAACAGATGTCCAGGTGGCAAGCCTCCAAGATGTCCCTGGCAGGGACTCCTCTTAGGAAAGCTGCAGAGGTGGAGACTGCTCTGATGGAGTGTGTCTTGACCCCCTTGGGGGGAGGCTTTCCATGCTGTTTGTAGAAGAAATGGATGAAGTGTGCTATCCATTTTGAAATGGTTTGTTTGGAGATGGCTTTGCCTTCTGCCCCTGTAGCAAAGCTAGCCAGTAATTGATCAGACTTTCTGAAGGATTTAGTCCTGTCAAGACAGAATCTGAGCTGTCTGTGCACATCTAGAGAGTGAAGAATCCTTTCCCCCTTGTTCTGGGGATTGGGAAAAAAGGTGGGCAAATGAATGGATTGGTTGAGAGCCACACTGGAAACCACTTTGGGCATAAAGGATGGGTTAGTTCTAAGAGATACCCAGTCTACATGGAAAATGATGAAGGGTTCCACAGCCATGAGTGCTTGCAGCTCAGAGACCCTTCTGGCTAAAGTGATGGCCAGAAGGAATGCTGTTTTCCAGGAGAGAAATTTTAGCTCTGCAGAATAAGCTGGTTTGAAAGGGGGCAGGGTGAGCTTTTCCAAAACAAAGTTAAGATCCCAAGCTGGTGTTGGTGCCCTTCTTGCTAGCCCCTCTTAGGAACTGTTTGATCAAAGAGTGTGAAAAAAGGGGCTGCTCAGTGGGAAAATGAGCAGAAATAGCAGAGGCATGAATTTGTATAGAGGAGAAAGACAGGCCACTGTGTAGTAGGTAAGCTAAGTAATCCAGGATGAGAGGGAGGGAGGCTGTGCCGTATTGGCTCCCTTAGCCTGGATCCAGGTGCAGAACCTTTTCCATTTGTCTGTATAAGACTTTCTGGTGCTAGGATGTCTGGCCTCATGGATAACATCCAGAACCTGTTTACTGAGGTTGGCAGATTGGTTCGGGGTTAGGGAATAAGCCAAGCTGCCAAACTGAGAGTCTGCAATTGAAGATGCATGAATTCACCTTCCCTCTGGATCAGGAGGTTTGGAATCTGAGGAAGATGCCAGGGGGGAGCAGGGAGAGGCTGTGCAGCAAGGGGTACCAGTGCTGCCACAGCCAGTCTGAAGCTATCAGAATGGTCCTTGTTTTTCCTCCCTTATTCTGAGCAGTACCCTGGGGGTGAGTGGGAGGGGAGGAAAGGCATAAACCGATAGATTGACCCAGGGGACGGACAGGGCATCCACTTTCCAAGCCATGCAGTGATGCTCTCTGGTACAGACATTGCTGAGCTGATGGATGGCATGGGAGGCAAAGAGGTCGACCTTCGGGGTTCCCCATTTCTGAGTTATTACAGTGAAGGTACTTCTGTTGAGCTGCCACTCATGTGGGTCCAGAAGATTTCTGCTTAATTGGTCTGCCAGAGAGTTGAGAGAGCCTGGTAGGAATTGTGCTAACAGGTGGAGTTGCATGGCAGAGGCTGTGTGCCAAAGGGTGATGGCCAGCTTGCATAAAGGGTAGGAGTGAGTCCCTCCCTGCTTGTTGATGTACCACATCACAGTGGTGTTGTCTGTTTTGATCAGGAGAGCCCCTGGAGAGAGAAGGGGCTTGAAAGCTATCAAGGTGTACTGCACAGCCATCATCTCTTTTTGACTGATGTGCAGAGCGATTTGCTGTGGGCTCCATTGGCCCTGTATGCACCTGCCATCCAGCTGGGCACCCCAAGCGTAGTCTGATGTGTCTGTGGTGAGGGTCTGAGGGTGGGTGGGGAGAAAGGCATTCCCTTGTTGTTGGAGCATGCTGCTGCCCACCAAAGAAAATCTTTCCTGAGGCAAGGTAGAAGAGTTTCCATGTCCTGAGAGTGTTGGCACTAAAGGCTCTTTAGGTACCACTGAAGTTTCCTCATATGCAGTCTGGCATATGGAATGAGTAGTATGCAAGATGCCATGAACCCCAGAGCTTGCAGGATCTTCCTTGCAGTTAGCTGGGGCCTGGTGGAAAATCTTTCCTGAGGCAAGGTAGAAGAGTTTCCATGTCCTGAGAGTGTTGGCACTAAAGGCTCTTTAGGTACCACTGAAGTTTCCTCATATGCAGTCTGGCATATGGAATGAGTAGTATGCAAGATGCCATGAACCCCAGAGCTTGCAGGATCTTCCTTGCAGTTAGCTGGGGCCTGGTGGCTAGTTGGGAGAAGTAGGCTGGGGCCTGGTGGATAATTGAGAGAAGTAGGCTGTCAGGAAAATTTGTTTCTCTGGAGTAAGGTATGCCATCGTGGATGCTGTGTCCAGACTTACTCCCAGGAATATTATCCTTTACATGGGCACCTGTTTGGATTTCTTTTCATTGATTATGTACCCGAGGGAGGTTAATAGGGTCTTTAAAAAGGCCAGGTGCTTGAGCAGCTTTTCCTGGCTGTCTGCCTGAATAAGGCAGTCATCTAAGTATGGGTAAAACAGATTATTTCTTTGTCTGAAAAGGCAATGGCTGGAGACAGATATTTTGTGAAAACTCTGGAAGCAGTAGATAAGCCAAAGGGAAGCGCAGAGAACTGAAAGTGTTGAGATCTTGCCCTGAAGTGGAGATATTTCCTACATGATTCCCTAATAGGAATGTGGAGGTAGGCCTCTTTTAGATCTAAGGTGGCTAGCCAAGCGTCCTTGGAGAGCATGGGTAGCAGCTACTGGAGGGTGAGCATTTTGAATTTTGGGATCACCAGGAAGGTGTTTAGAATGGAAAGATCGAGGATGGGGCACCAGGTGCCTTCTTTTCTGGGCACCAGAAACAGTCTGGAGTAGAAACCTTGGCCTATCTGTTCTGCAGGAACATGCTCAATTGCCCTCCGAGAGAGCAGGGAAAGGATTTGCTTTCGAGTTTCTGCCCACTGATTTGGAGGTAGATCTGGGAACCCTTTTGGGATTGGAATGGTGTGGAAGGAAAATTTGTATCCCTGAGACACGATGTCCAGAACTCAGTGGTCCCTGACAATGGTGGTCCAGGTGCTTGAATGAAAGGAGAGTTTTCCTCCCAGGGTTAAGTGAAGGTGGGCAGTGGGAGGGGGTGGAGGTGGTGAGTCATTGTGTGTCCTTACCATAAGGGGGTGGCTTAAAACTGCCTGGTTTTGAAGTGGAGGTAGTCCACTGCTTAGATCTCTGCATTCCCTGGGTCTGCTGTCTGGGGGGGGTCTGCTTCCACAGGACCTCCGCTGGGCCGGTTTACTGGGAGCAGGAAAGGACCAGTGCTTGGAGGGACAATGCCTGCTGAACCTAGGGGGCAGGAAAGGAAGACATTTTTTGTTTAAGGAGTTCCAAGGTGTGTTGCTGAAATTTCAGTAAATGGAACTGACAATTTTGTACCCTGATAGTAAGAGCAGCTGAGGTATATACTTTTTTACCCCATCTGTCCAATGCTCATGAATCCCTGTCTGAGGGGGTGGGATTCTTAGCACAGGTTACTTTAATCCCTTTTGGCCCTTCAGGAATTACCTCAGGGTCAGCTGTAGGATTTTTAAACAGATATTTGTGTGAATCAGGGACTCTATAGTACCCGTCTGGTTTTCTGGGAGCAGATGGAAGGACGTCAGGAGTCAAACTGGATTTGAGGAAAACATCCCAATACAACATCCAGGATTGGGGAGATGGCTAAGGGTCTGTGCTGTGGAAGATCTAGGAATTCCCTGTGTCTCTTTTTAGACTGAGGGTAGTCCTGACTCTCCCATTAGAGATGCTCCCCCTTAGGGTATGCAGGGTTTCCCCAAAGGAAAAATCCTCTGGGTGAGAGGCTGAAGGAATGGAATCCTCTATCAGAATCCTCATAAGTGGAGAGGGGTTGCATGTCTTCACATTCAGATGCATCAGATTCATCTGACTCTTGTTCAGACAAAACTACAGGGGACAGATCTCTTTTCCTTTTGGAAGGGGTAGCTGGGCCTCCCCTGATTAGCATGAAAAGGTCTTCCACCATTTTAAGCATTTGAGACTGAGGCAAGGTAGCAGGTGCCTGAGAGTGGGTCGTCGGTTTCTTGGGTGTAGTTCATATCCTGGGCCTAAGAAACTCGGTAGTTTTAGAAAGAATGGTAGTCACGAAAGAAGACGTCGGTTTGTGCTGAGATTCGGTAGTGCGGAGGACTTCCTCGGAAGCTGGTGCCTGCTCAGTGGCTCCAGACCCATCCGAGGGTGATATATATATATATATATATATATATATATAGATAGATAGATAGATATGAAAATGATGGTATACACTGAATACTGCATTGCAAAGCAAATTCTCTGCACAGAAAGTGCCATACTTAAAATGAGCGTGCAAAACCTTTAGAAACTCAAACATTTAGAGAGTTACAATCAGATTCACTAACTTAGCATTTAATGAAAATGTTCCTGGTGATGCGAGAAGATCCATCAGAAACCCTCTAGAGCACTGCTAACAAGCTGTGTGTGATGTCAGCAATACTGAAGTTCAAAAATTCTTTCAAAATTGATTGCTAGTGGAAAAAGGTGCAGAAAATTGTAGATTATGGTGGGGTTTTGTACAACGAAGTGAAACAATGCAGTGATACAAAACAGATCTATTACAAGGCTGAAATCATTATCTTTAAATACTATACATACAAGCATCATCCTGTTTTGTGCTCAATATGGTTTATGGGTTTTTCCAGTTAATTTTTCAGTGATATACTTAGCTGCTGCACACTGCATTAACTTACCTCATCATCAACTGCATAAATATTTACTTCATCATCATCATCATCATCATCATCTTCTTCCTTTTCTCCTTTCTCATGCCTTGAAAGTTTCTCCTTCTTCCATCTCTCCACTGCTTCTGTTATGACTAAGGAAGAAAACTTCATTAACAGATGTAATCTTAGTTTTTATATTAAAACTCCAACAAAAGGCAAGTGACACCATATTTTTTATGTGTGCTGGTCATCAAGCCCTTGACACAACTGTGGCCATTTATTCCCCATTACTGAAGGAAGAAATGATCATGGCACAGCCACCATCTCAGCAGCCATGATTGATTCCTATTTTTACTTGTTCTGAACTCTCTGCTAGGAGATGACATGCAGATATGGGGGACTGACATACCTTCCATTTTGAGTGTGTGCATTGCCATGTATGCTCTACTAAGTCTGCCGAGCTCATGAATGCAACCAAAACACTACATACTGTTGTGTACAACTCACCAGTAGGTGCCGGCATTGCAGCCATCTGTAATACCTCCCTCTCACCAGGAAAGGTGCGGTGGCACCAGCCATTCACTCTTACACTCTTGCATTGTCTATCTGATCCTGGGTTGTCAGACTACAGTCAGGAATTTATCTCACTGCTCCATGGAGCAGACTATTTGCTAAACAGTTTTGCTTCATGCCCTGTGAACTCTGTTTTAACACAATCACTTTACAGTACACTAACAGTATCTCTTAGAAAAATGCATACTTGCCAACCTTCTCTTTTGACTTTATCCAAGTTATTAACTGTTTGCATTTATCACTTCAAACAACTTACACAGTTATAGCAGATGAAGATAGCATGTATACCATTTTAACATTAAATGTTTTATCAAAATTGAACAAGGCGGTTTGGGATTACCCGAATGGAAGGGGTATTTCAGAGCTAAACAGTTAAGGCTCCCATTCATAGCACAAGCAGAAACCAATAATTCAAAGTGTAAAGCGATGACAATTAAATGGGGGAAGTTCAAGAAACAAGTAGAGACTGGGGTTTTGGATGCAGATCCATATGGAGAATAACAACACCATGCAAACATTATATTTATAAAGTAGCAGAAAGTATTCTAACAACTAAGCCAATACGGGAATGGAGAAAGGAGATTCTGCTGATAGGGATGACTGCAATTAGGAGATATAGAGAATAGGCAAGAGGGACTGGAATTTATTAGAGAAAACTGGTACAAGAACCAAGGTATTGGGAGCAAATAATAAGAGAGGGAAAGGTAAGAGAATGGGAAAAGGCCAAGAATTTATTTGGACTGCAGGATAGAGATTGGGACTGATATCAGAGTATAGAAAATGAGAAAGAAATAAGTGGACTCTAAGTGAAAAAACAGCAAAGTTTTTAGTAGAATCTAGAAAAGAAGCTACTATTAAAAAAGGAATAATTAGTACAGCAAACAAAATATACAGGGTGATTAACTATAAGAATCAATGAAAGGAGGTTAGAAAAGATTGGGAAGAGAGATTGGATAAGCAATTCACAAAGATACAATGAAGGATATATGTACATCTCCCAAATATGTAACAAAGTCTAGAAGATTTAGGATCTTTGCTTGGAAGTGTTTACATGGGTATTTTGTTCTTTATTTCTTTGTTGTTTATAGCACTTTGTGTACTGTGTATTTTTTCTAGCTAGTTTCACTGTGTGTGAGGTATAAACTGGAAATTGTCCACTGTTATTAAGCATCTGTTGGGTTGTTTGTTTATGATAACTTGTTGCAGTTAAACTCTTTTTTTCTAGTGGCTCCTTTAGCTGTTTAAAACTTTCATTTAAAGGCTCACTGCTGCTTTTCAGCTGTGAGTAACATTTCTGCAGTTTGTTCTAAGTAGTGGGGATATTTGTAGCATTTCCATATTCAGGCTTGTATTTGGGCCTAGTGTTTGTGGAGGCTGTGTGTCTGAGCACATAATTCAGGGACATCTTGTTTTAGCCAAAGCCATCAGGCATTTCAGTGAGAGAGAATTGTTTGAGGTCATTGGCTGACTGAGGTCTCCTGGACTACAGCTTAGACTAAGCACCTCATTGTTTCTTTTGAGATTTCTTTCTTAAAAGCTGTCTCAGGTTTCAACTTTCTGTTACCTAAGAAGCTCAGTTGTGAGTGTTCAGCCATTTTACAGTGAGCTGATCGAAGGAAGGACACTCAGCAAACTCGAGCTACAATATATAACATTAAGTATCCTGTTTTTGTTTATTTTGTTCTTTATTTCTTTGTTGTTTATAGCACTTTGTGTACTGTGTATTTTTTCTAGCTAGTTTCACTGTGTGTGAGGTATAAACTGGAAATTGTCCACTCTTATTAAGCATCTGTTGGGTTGTTTGTTTATGATAACTTGTTGCAGTTAAACTCTTTTTCTAGTGGCTCCTTTAGCTGTTTAAAACTTTCATTTAAAGGTTCACTGCTGCTTTTCAGCTGTGAGTAACATTTCTGCTGTTTGTTTCCCACCCTCCCTCTCTGTTGGTATAGTGTTTTTATAGTTGGTGGCTTTGCAGTTGCCCCCTAGTGTAAATTTGATCTGGGACCCTCCTCCCAGTCTAGTGTCATTACCTCATTCTACCCAGTACAGGGAAAGCATTTGAGAAGGCCAATCAGCTTAGTTTCTGCTACTCCTTTCTTTCCTTTCTCTCTTTCCAAAAAAAAAAAAAAAAATGATCTGCTTTTACTGTATTTGTGTTTTTCCTACTTTATTTTGCTTTTCGTCATCTTAAAAGTACTCAATTGTATTTATTACTGCTTGGTGTAACTCATTGTAAGCCTTTTAGTTTAAGCACCTGGGCTTCAGACCAGTTTTACATTAGGAAGGTTTGTGGTCTGCACTGTAGTGGCAGAACAGGTAGCTTACATCCTTCTAAGTTGGGAACTGCTGATTGAGGGCTCAGTGTCTGTTATTCTAAAAGTGTATTAATTCTGGTTTAAGCACTTTGGCTTGAGGCCAGTTATTTTACATTAAGAGGGTTCGTGTTCTGCACTCTTGTGGGAGGAGAGGCTGGACTCTGTCCTTCTGAGCTGGGAATTTCTGGTTAAAGCTTATAGCGCCTGCATATTTGAACTGCTTCTTACTGAAATTGGTACACCTCATTTGTTGTAGCATAGACTAGATCCAGGCCTGCTGAATCTAGCTTTGTTTGTATAACTTGAGCACTAATCCAGGCATTCTTTAAAGTATTCAGTTGTATTTATTACTGCTGGTAGTAACTTGATTAAAGTGTAGCTATCATTTCTAAGTCTTTTGGATTAAGCACTTGGGCTTCAGACCAGTTGTTTTACATTAGGAAGGTTTGTGGCCTGCACTATGGTGGCAGGACAGGTAGCTTACATCCTTCTAAGTTGGGAACTGCTGATTGAGAGCTCAGTGTCTGTTATTCTAAAAGTGTATTAGTTCTGGTTTAAGCACTTGGGCTTCAGGCCAGTTATTTTACGTTAAGAAGGACTGCGGTCGGCACTCTTGTGGGAGGAGAGGCTGGACTCTGCCCTTCTGAGCAGGGAATTTCTGGTTAGAGGCTTATAGTGCCTGCATATTCTAACTGTTTCTTACTGAAATTGGTACACCTTGTTTGCTGTAGCATAGACTAGATCCAAGCCTGCTGAATCTAGCTTTATTTGTATGCTTGTTGTTTGTTTATTTCCCTGAAATGCTAATTCCACCTAAAACGCGGCCTTTTAGCACTTCTGTGGATCCCTAGTGATATCTGCATTGCTTACTGTACTTATTTCCTTGTTTCACTTGAAAGAAAGTTACTGTTTGTCGTTTTTGCATTTAAGTTACCTGTAACACATTGCATTTAAGTTACCTGGCACTTGCTCACTAAAGCAATTATATAAGTCAGCACTAATAAATTAAAAGCACTACACCCTCACAAACTCCCCTTGAGTACCTTGTTCCCCATTGGCCCTTTTTTCAATTATAAAGGAATTCCCAATACTATTCTAGCATGTCCAAAGGTCAGTTGTCAATCTCCTCTCCGGTCCAGCTGGTGAATCTGGGAATCTTGAGGCAATGTTACAACTGCCTCATGTACACAGACAACCCTCTCCTCCTCCCAACAAATTCCAACACATGTGAGAGATGCAACCATATAGTCAAACTGGAGGCTAAGCTCTCTCAACTCAGTACTGGCGTAACCAGTCAGGAGGAGAAGGAAACCACACTCACTACAATTCCAGTCTCACATAGACCTACCACAACAACAAACCAAACACATAAACACACAAAAACATACTCGGAGGCTCTAAATAAAAATCTGCCTAAGCAGCAGAGACTTCCAAAGCAGACACCCAAGCAACCGCTACCCCAAAACAAAACACGTGCAACACATAGCTCACAAAGCCAGTGTGCCAAACAGTCACAGCCCTTAAGGCTAAACAACACACCTGATACACTTGTAATAGGTGACTCTATCGTCAGGCACACTGACGTCCCGCTCACCAGGCTGAACAAGGAGAAGGTCAAGGTGAGCTGCCTGTCGGGCGCTAGGATCCGCCACATAACACAAGCACTCAAGTCACTCCAAGGCAAGTACAAATATGACTCAGTCATTGTCCATGCTGGTGTGAATGACCTGAGACGTCCCTCCCTGGACTACATGAAAAGAGACATAGAGGAGCTCTCTGAGCATGTAGCCCAGGCTGGTATGACCCTGACCTTGAGTAGCATCTTACCCTCACCAAGAATGATGCCACAATATGAAGACAAGATGATCAATTTCAACAATTGGCTTAAGTGTTGGTGTCATTCAAAGGGGATCCAATGCCTGTCAGCCTGGGATGACATGCTCGACAAGCCACGATGCTTCGCTAGGGACGGCTTGCACCTGTCACCTCTGGGCTTTGGATATTGGCAAAGGCTCTTGCTACCCCCGTAGTGCCTATTTTAGGCAAGGCTCAAAAGACAAACCCACCTCCATAGGTATTACAAGGGATAAGAAACTAAGAGTAATGCTACTCAATGCCAGAAGTCTAAACCTCAAGATGCACGTTTCGAAACTCTCCTTAGCATGGAGAACATAGATATCTGTGCAGTAACAGAAACCTGGTTCAAGGCTCCTGAGAGCACCCCAGCACTACCAGGTTATACCTCATACCATGCTTTTCGGCCCCAAAACTTGGACCGAACCACGGAGAGGGAGTATCAATATTCGTCAAAGATACCCACACCTCCAGGTTGGTGGCACAGCACGAAGCATCAGAGACTATCCATGTGCAACTAACTGTGGGTAAAACTGCCTTCCAATTTATAGCCTGCTACAGACCACCCTCCAAAACACAGGAACCCCACTTGGCCTTCCTGAGAATACTGGAAAATATGAAGGTCTCTCCAAACACCATTATATTGGGCGACTTCAACTACCCAAACATAGACTGGGAGCATTACACTAGCTCCAACACCTAGCCCAAAGGTTCCTAGAATTTATAAACTCAAATGCTATGGAACAACTTGTTACCACTCCCACAGGAGGGGAAAACATACTGGACCTGATCATCACCAACATGGGGACACTATGCTCCAGACCAGAAGTGTATCCCTCACTGGTAAGATCAGACCATAAACTAATCTCACTGGATATTCACATCCCGACCCCACCCCTGCCCAGAAAACCACAGTGAAAAACTTCTCTAAAGCAAATTTCACACACCTCAAAACCGAGGCAAATCCTTCAAAGCCCCGGCCTGTGGAAAATACGTCCCAGACCGCAGAATCCTTTATAAACGCATTCTATGAACACCTTCAGGAATGCATGGATCATGCAATCCCAAATAAAACCAAGACCCAATCCTCCAAAGGCAGGCGTCCTGTCTGGTGGACCCCAGCCATAAACAAACTATACAATAGAAGGAGGAAGTTACTACATGATAGAGCAAAATCCCAAAAAGGGAAGGCATCTCTGATCAGTATTAGCAAAAACTACGGGCACTCATAAAATTGTCCAAGGCCAGCTTGAGAGAAAAATTGCACAGGACACTAAGGATAATCACAAGGCTTTCTTTAGTTATGTTAGGAACCTGGGTGGGAATTCCCAGATATGCTCAGAATTAGTCCAAAATGACAAAAATACACCGAGCCCACAGACATTGCCAACATCCTAGCTGACAGGTTCAGTGCAAACTTCTCCCTCTCCCCACCAAAAGGGCAAATATCTATCCCAACAGAGTGCTGCCCCTGACATCTCAGATGCTCAGGTAAGAGCCGCCCTCTCCAAAGCAAAAACACAGCATCAATGGGACCAGATGGTGTCCCGGGCTCGTCCTACATGAACTCCAAGAAGAGCTAAACCCAAACATAAAACTACTGTTCAATCTTAGCCTTACTACAGGATATGTACCCAAAGAGTGGCGTACAGCAACAGTGGTCCCTCTCCACAAAGGTGGTGCCTCAATGGATCCTGGAAACTATCGCCCCATAAGCCTGACTAGCTTGGTCTGCAAAGCTATGGAAAGGATCATCATGGACCTCATAAATAAAGATATTGGGGACCTACAGACACTGGATCCTACCCAGTTTGGCTTTGTTAAGGGCAGACCCTGCCTCTTAAACCTGGTCGATTTCTTTGAAACAGTCACCAAGGCCATTGACGAGGGGAAGGTGGTCCACACAGCCTACCTGGACCTCGCAAAAGCCTTCGATACAACCCCACTCGGGCATTATAGATAAGATCACCAGCTTAAATATAAACCCCTATGTCACTAGATGGGTTGCAAACTGGCTCATGGACAGAACCCACATGGTTAGAATTGCTGGAGCCATGTCAGACTCCAAACCAGTTACAAGTGGCGTCCCACAAGGCTCAGTCCTGGGACCTCTCTTGTTCGGTATATATTTCTCGGCGGTACAGGCCAACACGGAAGGACTGTGGCTGACCAAGTTCGCAGATGACTGCAAACTGGGCGCCATAATCGACTCTCCAGCTGACACAAGCATCCTCCAAAAGGGCCTCATAGAAACAGACAACTGGTGCCAGAGCCATGGCCTCAAGCTAAACGCCAAAAGTGTATAGTCATCCCCTTTGGCAAAACAAAGTGCCCACAAATTACCACATAGGTGGTAATCCATTAAGTACAGAAGAAGTCATTAGGGACCTGGGGACCCAAGTTGATAGCAATCTCTCATTTGACAACCACGTGGCCAAAGTGGTTAGAAAACATTTTATATAGCCCACCTAATCATGAAGGGATTCACATCTAGATCAGGGGAGGTCATCGCCTCTTTACTCATCCCTCATCAGGCCCATAATTGAGTACAATGCCCTTTTGGGATGTACCTTACCAGACACCTGCAGCAACTGGAAAGACCCCAAAAGTACCTCACCAAGAGGATCAAAGGGCTCAAACAGATGCCATATGCTGCCCGGTTAAAGAAACTCCAGCTCTACTCAGTGGCATACCGCCTGCTCAGAGGCGATCTGTGCGTGACGTATAAAGCCATGTCCAACCCGGAATTAATGGACATGCTGCACCTCAGAAAATCCAAATCCCATTGAGCTACGCTCGAGAGACTTGAACCTCAGCACTGAAATAAATAGGACATGCTGGAGGGACAGATTCATAACCCAGAGGCTCCCTTCACTCTGGAATAAAATCCCAGTCCAGGTTAGGCAGAGTCCCACATTGACTCTCTTCAAGAGGAATCTTGATGAGTGGATGGGAGATCGTAGGTTTACCCCGGCTATCACTTCTGTGTCACTGTTAGACAGAGGCACAGTATACTAACCTCAAAAAAAGGCATAGCAAAATTAATTTAAAATGGGTGGCGAAAGCCAAACACACTCTGGCTAGGCTTATAAATGCCCTAGGGCAGATAGCCTAGTATGAACCTATGAACCTATTTTTATACCCCAGGTAGACTCCAAAGGATTTTTCCTCAGGTAGACAGCAAATGTTGGAGGCGTGATGGGGAAGAAAGAGATAACTGTGAACATATTTTCTGGGGGTGTAATGAGTTGGCAAACTTTAAAGATTCCCTGCAGACTTCTCTGTCAGAGATACTGGGTGAGCAAATTGGTGCAACCAAGGAAATTATTTTTTTTTTAGCTATGATACAGAATTGGAATTGCTTAGATATAGTAAGGCTTTGCTGTGTCTAATTATGATAGCTGCCAAAAAAGCAACTACTAGAAAATTGAAATCCAAGTCTAAACCAGCTTTACTAGAAGTAGTGAATATACTAACAGATAAAACAACTGGAATTTGGATCTTTAGAAAATGGCAGGTGCAAATTACATAGCAAAAAAACGGGAACTGTGGGAACAATACATGCAGAGGAGGAATGAGGTTTAGAAGCAGGCAGGATTTGAATGGACTCTATAATGTTTGACTGACAATGACTGGACAGATTATAAGTGATGTATAATGCTTGCAACTACAATTATGTCAACATGGTTTGTGATGTATAACATTTGCAACTAAAATTATGTCAATATGTTTTGTTTTCATTTATATAAATGCATGACTCCCTATGTCATACATGATAATTTAATAAACACATTCTTGTTTAAATTAAAAAAATGTTTTATCAAAAGGCACAGATATGGGCACTGGTATTCAAAGACATATCTGGAGATCTGTACAAGCATCTTATGCAGCATATCGCACATGCTGGCACCTACTATCCCAGATTCAAGTACACAAACCAGGGCAGTGGGCACTGGTGTACCAAATGCCATCCTGTGCTCCTGAATGGTACAGAACCCACATAGCACACTAGGGTATGTGGTGTATGAAATTATCCTGTGCCTGGGATGTTTGACAGTGCTATGTAGACAAACAGTGCTGCATAGCACAGCAGAGACAGGTAGATCAGTAAAGTATGTTATAATTTACAACCTATCTGCAAGTAGCTCCACAGTAAAGTATAAAATATTTTACTGAGCTGCTTCACACTGTTGTGCTGTAGTCCACTGTCTTATCATTCCCTATACAAGACGGCAGACTGGGGGTCATTCTACCTGCTCAACTGCCTTGCAATTACCTATGAGCCTAAACATTGGAGAAAAAACTGAAATTACTGTATTAAGAATGTTTGCAGGAGAAGTTATTACTGCCTATAGCATGCCCTGAAGTTAAAATAGGGGGGACATTATCTTTGTTACAAAAAACAGGAAGTGAAAACTTACATTCAGGAGTAAGGACAGACTCTTATAGTTGCTTGAAAAATTCAACTAATTCCAGCACAATGTAGAAACTCCCTTATAAAAAATACACACATTTTATATATATATATATATATATATATATATATATATATATATATATATATATATATATATATATATAAACCCATACCACAGAATCCCACAGGTAAGCAGTCAGGGAAAAGGTACAGAAAGTACTTAAACCTAAGAGTTATATCTCAGTGCACTGGTTCCCAAGCCTGGTGGATCTATAACATTTTGCAATGACATTAAGAAATTAAACAGCATCTCTAAATTTGATACATATCCCATTTCCAGAGTGGAAGACTTGACTAAAGAATTGGACAAGGCAAGGTTTCTTTCCACTTTGAATCTAGCCAAAGGTTACTGGCAAACAGTACTATTCCCACAGGCTAAGGAAAAGATGACATTAATTACACCTGATGGACTCCTCCACTACAAGATCCTTCCTTGTGGTCTCTACGAAGCACCCACAACATTCATGAGGCTGCTGAATAAGATTCAAACCCCCACACCAGATATGCCACAACCTAACTGGACGATGCTGAAATATTCACCAAAGACTGGGAAAGTCATCTCCCTAAAGTTCAAGCCATTTTGAATTCCTTCTCCCAAGCTGGATTTAAAGATAACCCTGCTAAGTGCAAGTTAGGCATAGCAGAAACTCACTGTTTGGGATATAAAATAGGCAGAGGGACTGTGAAACCACACACTGAAAAGGTTGAGGCAATTTAGAAAAGGTCCATGCTAACTACAGCAAAAGCAAATTAAGGCATCTTTAGGCTTAGTAAGCTACTACTGCAAATTCATACCAGACCTTGCTACTACCAATTGTACCTGATACTGACCTAACAAATGGCAAGGCTCCATTTAATGTTCAATGGACAATAGAAGCTAAACAAGCCTTTGGGAAACTGATGTCCACAGTGCTTGGAACTTATAATAGCCCCTGACCTCTTCAAACAGTTCCTGGTGCAGGATACTTCTGAAGAGGGCATCAGTGCAGTTTCTTTCCAGATGGCATAGGAGGAAAGTAGAGTTGTCTAAGTAAACTTACCATAAAAGTATATGTCGGAGTGATTTCTGCTGCAGTAGTCTCAGCTATATGGGTTATATCCTGCTAAGGATATAACAGTGGACAACTTCTAAAGCTTCAGGGCACCTTCCATATGCCCAAACAGCTTGAATGCAGCTGAGTAAAATCAGAACTTTCCTGTCAACAGAGACAGGGAGGTTAAAGCCCTTACCAGGACAATGATAAGAAGATAAATGTATATGGTTACAGTATAGTAGATTCAAACCAAAGGGTAAAAAAGGACACAAAGAAAAAGCAATCAGTAAAAACTGCAAGAAAAACTCAGTCAAGCTAGCGTTTTTCACTAAGTGATCCCTTAAACTTCCAGTAATATAGTACCATGGGGGATATGAAATGACTCCTTAAGGGCATCAAGTGTTTTAGCTACATGGTTTCTGAATGTCCCTAACTTTTTTTTTTTACTTTACAAGGTTTTATGGTAATATTCAGGCTAATAAAGCCAAACCCTACTAGATGTGGAGCTGCATGTTTCAGCATTTTTAGTGACCTCATCAGCACAAAATAAGTGAATAGTTTAGCTATACTTCAATAACACAGGATCCTTAAACACAACTAATGCCCATAAAGATTAAGGTGCCTACAGATGATCCCAACTAACATCCAAACCAAAGGGTAAAAAAAGGCATACAAGGCACCTTAAACCCAACTGATGCCCATAAGGATTAAAGACCCTGTGTTTCTGAAGTACAGCCAAACTATCCACTTATGCTATGCTGATGAGGTCAATAAAAAGGCCGAAACATGTGCACTCACAGCTTCTGGGGTTTGGCTTCACTGGCCTGAATGTTACCATAAAGACTTAAAAAGTAAAAAAAAAGTCATGGACATTCTGAAGTCGTGTAGCTAAAACACTTGGTCCTTTAAGGGTCATTTGCATATGTCTCATGGGCCTCTATTACAAGAGGTTTAAGGTATCACACAGTGAAAACTCTTGCTTTGCTGAGTTTTTCTTGCAGTTTTACTGTACAGCATAGTAGATCACAATATCACTACATCAAGCATGAAACAGCCGACATGATAATGCAAACTACCACACTACTGAAAACACACAGTGAACCTAATGAAGTTAGCAAAAAATAACGTGCTTTCTTTTTGCATTCCTTCCATTATAACCACCTCATAACTCTAGTCTGAAATTTGCCTTGTTAGTGGGCATGTTACAGAAAGTTTTTTTTTTTTATTTAAGCTGCAGGGTTAGGGTTAGAATGCAACCCTAACCCTATACCTTAATTTAAAAAAGAAAAAACATTTTTGGTAACACTACCACAAAACAAGACAGACTCACACACACAAGCACCAACACATACATACACCACTAAAACTATCCCCTTGCACAAGTCTTATCCTAACCCTAAAATACAGACAATCGCACATACACTAAATCTATTCCCTTCCCTAACCCTTACTTTAACCCTAAACCACAAACATTTGCTAGCACACACCATCCTAATATAAACCCCATTTACCTGTACCCACAAAGCAAACATCAAATAAAACTTCTGTTCATGAAACCAGACATTTAAACAGACAACCACATACTTCCAGCTGTCAACCAAAGCAATGAGCAACCAAACTTACTGCAGTTTTATATATATATATATATATATATATATATATATATATATATATATATAACATACACACCTCCAGGCTATTCAAACAATAATGCACACCAAAGAGACACTCACCACACTGAGACCCTATTCAAATCATAGATAGGGACAGGGCCCCAACTAAGACTCAAGATGCCCACTCCACCAATCTGTACCTCTTTGAATCTTATCAAGATTCAACCCTTTACCCCAATCCTGGGTGACTTTAACTATCTAACCACAGACTGGAAGAAAGTACAGTTGTGTACACTTACCATAAAGCTAGATGTTCGAGTGTATTCACTGTTGCAGTCATTACATTTGGGGTAATCCTGCTGGCAGGTTGCCCTCAGTCGGCCTGAATTCCAAAGTCTTGGGTCCTGCGTCGGCTGCTGTTGCCCCTTCCCTGACGTCAGGTCGTCAGGGGTATAAAAGAAGCAGCCAATGCCATTTTCTTCAGTTTTTCTTGCCCCAGATGTCAGGTACCCCCTAAAAGGGTAGACAAAATTTTTATATATATATATATATATATATATATATATATATATATATAAATAAATACATGCACCAATATAAACTTTACCTTCATCTACAAGCAAATACACCACATAGGTTGTATAAATCAGAGAAGGAAAGAAAAGTTCCAGCAGAAAAAAGGGGGATGGTGGGTGGGTAACCTCGGACTGCAACAGTGAATACACTCGAACATCTACATTTATGGTAATTGTACACAACTGTACTATGTTCTTCGTGTTTCACTGTTGCAGTCATTACATTTGGGTAGAGTCCCAAAGCTATGGTTGGGAGGCTGGAGCCAAACAGCATTAGGAGTGGCTATGAGGCCCTGCAAAACTGCAGTGGCAAAGCCTGCCCTGGATTTAGAGTAGAGTGGCAGATGACAGTGCTTTGTAAAGGTGTGCACTGAACTCCAAGTAGCAGCCTCTAAAATGTCCTTGGTTGGTACTGCCCTGAGAAAGGCTGCTGAAGTGGCTGCAGTTCTGGTGGAATGTGGTCTAATGCCCTTAGGCACTGGCTTGCCATGGTGTAAATAGCAGAAACGAATGCAGCGGCCTATCCACTTTGAAATAGTCTGCTTTGAGATAGCCTTTCCTTGTGATCCTGCAGCATATGCCACTAGTAATTGCTCTGTCTTCCTGAAAACTTTGGTTCTGTCCAAGTAGAATCTAAGCTGTCTGTGTAAGTCCAAAGAATGCAGAATTCTCTCCCCCTTGTTCTGTGGATTTGGATAAAAAGTTGACAGATGAATAGTTTGGTTAAGAGCCACACTGGACACCACCTTATGCATAAATGTTGGGTTTGTCCTTAGTGAGACCCTGTCTGGATAAATAATGATAAAAGGTTCCACAGCCATGAGTGCCTGTAGCTCTGAAACTTGTCTTGCAGAAGTTATTGCTACGAGCAGAGCTGTTTTCCAAGATAAAAACTTTATATCAGCACTAGCAGCTGGCTCAAAAGGAGGCAGGGTGAGTTTTTCCAAGACATAGTTGAGGTCTCATGCAGGTATTGGTGATCTCCTTGGGGGCCTTAAATTTTGGCTCCTCTGAGGTACTGCTTTAATAAAGGATGAGAAAAGATTGGTGGCTCTGTATTGTAATGAGCAGAAATGGCAGAGGCATGAATTTTAATTGATGAAAAAGATAGGCCTTTGTCCACCATCTCAGTTAAGTATTGCAAAATCTGAGGAATATTTGGTACAGCTGTATCAGTTCCTTGTGCCTGGTTCCAAGCACAGAATCTCTTCCATTTCCCAGCATAAGATTTTCTAGTACTAGGCCTTCTGGCTTCCAAAATGACATCCATCACAGCTTTACTGAGAGGTGTGTTTTGTCTGACTACATTATCCGCCATGCTGCCAGGTTTAAAGTACTGAGTTGGCTGTGCAGGATCTGACTGTTTTGCTGGGACAGTAGATGAGGTATTTGAGGTAAGGTCCAAGCTGGGCATTGAGACAAGTTCCTTAGGATTGGATACCAGTACTGGCGGGCCAGTCTGGGGCAATCAGTATCATCTCTGGCTCCTCCTGTCTGACCTTTAGGAGTACCTTGGGGAGGAGAGGCAGTGGAGGAAAGGCATAAACTGATAGGTTTTTCCAGCTGAAAGATAGGGCGTCCACTTTCAATGCTTGTCTGTGATAAGTCCTTGTGCAGAATCTTTTTAGTTGGTAGTTGTGAGGGGAGGCAAATAGATCTATGTCCGGGCATCTCCATTTCCTTGTTATCATGCTGAAGACTTGTGGATCCAGCTGCCACTTGTGGGGATCCATGAGGTTTCTGCTTAGTTCATCTGCCAGAGTGTTTTCCTTTCCTGGCAGGAACTGTGCCTGCAGATGTACTTGGTAAGTCAATGCTGTGTTCCATAAAGTCATGGTTAGTCTGCAAAGGGGGTAAGAATGTGTGCCCCCCTGCTTGTTTATATACCACATGACCGTGGTGTTATCTGTCTTTATCAGTAGTTGTCCCGGATGAAGCAGGTCCTTGAAGGCTGTCAGGGCATTTTGAACAGCTAGCATCTCTTTTTGATTGATATGCAGATGCAGATGCATTTGGTTTGAGGACCATGTGACCTGAATGCATTTTCCTGCCATGTGGGCCCCCAGGCATAATCTGATGCATCCGTTGTTAGTGTCTGCCTGGCTGGGGGTAATGTGAACGGCTGTTCCTTGTTCTGGTGACAAGCCTTCGCCCACCATCGAAACTCCTGTTGCAGGCAGGGAATGAGAGTAATCATTGTTTCCAGCCTGTGGCAATGTTGAGTCCAAACACTTTTTAGGTACCTTTGAAGTTTCCTCATATGCAGTCTTGCATGTGGAATTAGTAGGATGCAGAATGCCATGAAGCCCAAAGCCTGCAGAATTTTTCTTGCAGATAACTGGGCCTTTGTTACCAACATTTTGAAATAGGTAGTCAGTTGCCTTTGTTTGTCTGGCGTGAGATAAGCCATCTGGGCAGTTGTATTTAAGCTTGCACCCAGGAATATTATCTCTTGAGAGGGTACTAGTTTTGATTTCTTTTCGTTTACTGTGTACCCTAGGCATGTTAGAAGTCTTTTCGCAAATGCCAGATGCTGTAGAAGAATGTCCTTGTTGTCTGCTTGAATTAGACAGTCGTCCAACTAAGGATATATTTGTATTCCTCTGTCTGCAGAATGCAATTACTGGTGCCAGGTACTTTGTAAAGACCCTGGGCACAGTAGATAAGCCAAAGGGCAGTGCAGAGAATTGGTAAAGCATTGAACCAGCCTTGAATCTGAGGTATCTTCTGCATGATTGTCTGATTGGGACATGCAGATATGCCTCTTTTAGGTCTAAAGTCACGAGCCAAGCATTCTTGCCCAGCATGGGCAGAAGCTGCTGCAAAGTCAACATTTTGAATTTTGGTATATCCAGGAATGTGTTCAGAATAGATAGGTCCAGTATTGGACTCCAGGCCTTGTCCTTTCTGGGTACCAAGAACAGTCTTGAATAAAATTCTTGTCCCTGCTCTTGCTCTGGTACTTGTTGAATGGCCCCCATGTCCATGAGGGATGAGACTTGTTTTAGCACCTCTGCCCATTGATTATTTGGCAGATCTGGCCAGCCGTTTGCCTTTGGCAGGGTATGGAAATGGAACTTGTAGCCTTATGACACTATATTTAGAACCCACTTGTCCTGGGTTATAATGTACCAATTTTGAGAAAAAAGTTATAATTTTCCCCTAAGGGTGCTGCCAAGAGATAAGTGCTTGGTGCAGGCAGGGGGAAGTCAATGGGACTGTTTCCTGTATGATTGTGATTTGTCTTCTCCAACTTTGGAGGTAGAAGCACCCCATTGCTTTGACCTGTATGAACCTTGCCCCTGGGATCTGCCTCTAGGGTGTCTGGATCTGCCCCTTTGAGGTCTGTCTGACAAAGGAAAGGACCAATTCTTTGTAGGCCAGTGTCTACTAAACCTACGTGGCTGTACTTGTAAAAAATCTTTGACAGTTTGCATAGATTTAGCTTTGTCCTCCATTTTCTTTAACACCTCTTCTGCCTTAACACCAAACAAAGTATGCTGTAAAGGTGCATCTAATCATTTAACTTTGACATGATCAGGCAGATTTTGTTCCTTTAACCAAGCATGCCTCCTAATTACAGAACCCGTAACTGTGGCCCTGCAGGAGGCCTCCAAAGAATCAAAACCACATTGCAAAGTATGCTTTCCAACTTGTTCAGCTGCATGCAATAAATCCTGCATTTCCTTGTTTTCTGCACATTCAGAGTTTAACAACATTTTCTGTTTAAGCAATGCCATGACATATTACTGATATTTGAGCATATGAAACTGACAGTTTAAGGCCCTTATAGCCAAGGTAGCAGATGTGTAAACCTTTTTTCCCCATCTATCCAGTGCCATAGAATCCCTGTCAGAGGGGGTAGGGTTTTTTGCAGCGGAAGCCTTAATTCCTTTGGGACCCTGTGAAATAGTTTCTGGGTCTGCAGCAGGGTTTTTAAAAAGGAATTTATGGGACTCAGGAACCCTGTAATATCTGTCAGGCTTAACAGGAGCTGGAGGTAAGGAGTCAGGGGTCAGACTAGACTCCGAAAACACATCATCTACAATGTCTAACACAGGTGGAATGGCTAGAGGCGTGTGTTGAGGTAGTAAAAGGAAATCCCTGAGTCTCTTTTTAGATTCTGAAAAATCTTGGCTCTCCCAGTGGAAATGCTCCCTCATGGTATGCAAGGTTTCCCCAAAAGAATAGTCCTCTGGAGGAGAAGCTGAAGGTATAGATTCTTCAGCATCAGAATCCTCATAGGGGGGAAAAGAATATTCCTGATCAGAAGAGGAATCAGAAGAAATAGAAACCTGATCTGAAGATTCATAGTCAGTCTCTTGCCTAGGCCTCTTATCAGGAGGGGGATGGGAACCCCTGATCAAGGTAATCAAGTCTTCGGCCATTTTGAGCATCTGTTTCTTGGGCATGGAGGCCTGCCCACGTGGCTCTTGAGTTTGTTTATTTGCTTTAGAAGGTGCTTTAGTCTTTGCCTTTGAAGCTGAAGTCGGTTTAACGTAAAGATGTTTAGGTCTGAATACAACCTCAGTAGCCGGTGCCTGCTCAGCAGCTCCGGACCCATCTGAGGGAACAGTGTCCGAGACTCCAATACCTTGAGTTTCCAGCGGCATAGCCGACTCCACGTGGGAGTCGGTAGCGGCCAGAGACTCTAAAGTAGTGGGCGTCAGAGGCTGCGAAAGCACCTCACTGAGAACCAGTGACTGGCTTAGAAGTTTTGTCGTCGGTTTTGGACCTCGGTTGTTTATCTCTCTCCTTTTCTTTGCGTTTTTTGTGAACTCCGGTAGTTGGATGGCTATCCAACGACATTTCTGGATAGTTTAACCGGCATCCAAAATAGTTTAAAGCAAAATCATACAGATGCTTAATAGTGCGTTGGTTAAATCTAGCACAAAACCGACAACCATAAACGTTGTGACCAGGGCCTAGGCAAGGAATACAGTAAGAATGAAAATCCTTATGAGGTATTTGCTTTCCACAAGAAATACAATTATTAACTTTTTCTGACATCGGTCTGGAGCAAGAAAAAAGTTTCCCCAACGGGGTACTTAGCTTTATTGAAGACTTCGGTTCTGAAACTCAAACACAAAAATCTCGGGAGTTGGCCGACTGGCACTTGCGAACTGCTTCTGCTTCGGGCACCACACGGCAAGAAAGACTGAAGAAAATGGCATCGGCTGCTTCTTTTATACCCCTGACGACCTGATGTCAGGGAAGGGGTGACAGCAACTGACGCAGGACCCAAGATTTTGGAATTCAGGCCGACTGAGGGCAACCTGCCAGCAGGATTACCCCAAATGTAATGACTGCAACAGTGAAACACGAAGAACATCTACTCGTGCCAAAACACACATGCCCAGAGATTCCTTGATTTTGTCAATGCATATGCCTTGGACCAGCTGGTCAACACCTACACAAGAGGTGAAAATATCTTGGACTTGCTATTAGTCAACATGAGTAACCACTGCAGCATCCCTACAGTACCATCCTCCCTCGTAAGACCCGACCACAAAGTGGTCACTTTCGAAGTCACCATCTCCCCGACCCTGACCCCAGCTAGGGTCAAACAAAAAAAGTCTCCAAAGCTGATTACACTCTCCTGAGGGAAGGTATAAAAAGCTTCACAGCCCCCCATCCCCCACCGTAGGAACTGGCACATATGTCTAAACCTACACCAAAGTACTACACGAGCATTTACATAGCTGCATGGAATCAGGAATACCTGAAAGGACAAAATCATCCCGCTCAAGGAATAGCAAACCTGTCTGGAGGACATCTGCAATAAATAAACTTTATAATAAAAGAAAAACAACTGCTGTCCAGGGCCAAGAAGGAGCAGTTGACTAATTGGAAGAAATTTCTCCTTAGCCTGAACAAGCAAATAAGAGCACTAGTGAAAACCTCCAAAGCAAACTTCGAGTCCAAACTGGCGACATCTACTAAAGACAATCATAAGGCCTTCTTCACATATGTATGCAATCTCAAAGGAAGCACTCAGATCTACTCAGAACTGGTGGTCAGGGAACCACATACACAAACATCGTAAATATAGCCAACCTGCTGGCAGACAAGTTCAGTGAAAACGTCACCCCTCTGTGCCCCCATCAGTAAATCAGGACATCCCTAGCACCTGCCCCCCTCCCCTTATCTCTAGGGACCAAGTCATCACTGCCGTTCTCAAAGGCAAAAAATACAGCCTCCATGGGACCTAAAAACATCCCACGCTGCATCCTACATGAACTCAGGCAGGAACTTGCAGCACCATTAGGCACCCTATTCAACCAAAGCCTGAGTACCGGCTTCATCCCAGCCGAGTGGAGGACAGCCACTGTCATCCTTTTGCACAAAAGTGGAGTGTCCACCAACCCAGGAAATTAGAGACCAATCAGCCTAACTAGCCTGATATGCAAGGCCATGGAGTGGATTATCATGGACCTCATTAACAAGGACATTGGCAACCTCCAAACACTCGACTCCACACAGTTTGGTTTCGTCAAGGGGAGGTCATGCCTGTTAAATTTGGTTAACTTCTTTGAGACAGTCACCAAAGCCATGCATGAGGGGAAGACAGTGTACATCGTCTACCTTGACCTGGCCAAAGCTTTCGATACTACTCCCCACTGGAGTATAATAGATAAACTCTCTCAACTAGGCATCAGTCTGTATGTTACCAGATGTGTAGCAAACTGGTTCACTGATAGAACCTACCTAGTCAAAACAGGGGAAGACACCTCAAGCAGTAGATCAGTAATGAGTGGTGTACCCCAGGAATTGGTCTTGGGGCTTCTGTTGTTTGGGATATACTTTTCTGAGGTGCAGGCCAAAACCAATGGGCTATGGTTGACCAAGTTTGCAGAAGATTGCAAGCTGGGCACTGTCATCAATTCCCCTAGTGATGTGGACATCCTCCAAGAAGGTCTCACCCAAACAAATGACTGGTGCCAGAAACATGGCCTCAAACTGAATGCCAAAAAATGCATCATCATCCCCTTTGGGGAAGGGTGACGTCCCCACAAATTATCACATTAATAACAAGGTCCTAAGCATGCAATCAGTCGTGAGGGACTTGGGAATTCAAGTTCCCTTATAAGACCCATTACTAAGTATAATGCCCCTTTCGGCATGTACCTCACAAAGCACATGCAGCAGCTGGAGAGACCACGGAGGTTGCTAATCAGGAGAATCCAGGGCCTCAAACATCTACTGTACACAGATACTAAAGGTCCTGTCCATCTACTCAGTACCATACAGCCTCCTCAGAGGGGACCTCTCTCTGGCATACAAAGCAATCTCAGACCCCATCCTGACGGGACTGCTGCATATCCACAAATCAAGCTCCACTCAAGTAACCCACACGAGCAACCTCAACTTGGTCTATGACATCAATAGGAATTGTTGGTGGGACAAATTTATGTCCCAGAGACGCCCCCTTCAATGGAACAGACTCCCTCTCCACGTCAAGCAGAGTACCTCATTCACCCTTTTTAAGTGCAACCTGGATAACTGGATGGGGAACAGAAAATACACCCCTGGGATTCCACCCGTGTCCCTGTTGGACAGAGCCACCGGGTGCTGCCTTGTCGGAACATGGGCTAAATTCTTGGGTAGGCTTCTATGGGCCTCATGGCCAACAGCCTAGTAACTTCCTATGATCCTATATACACACACACACACACACACACACACACACACACACACACACACACACACACACACACACACACACACACACACACGTGCCTCCCTGCTTATCTGTAGTGTAGGATTATATGTTTGATTGTGGGTGGAAGTTGTATGTATGTGTGTGCTGTATGTGTATTGTACGTTTGGGATTTTGAATTTCGTGCTTCTGGTCTTTTGGCATTTAGGGGTTTCGGCTATACAGTCTCGAGATTTTGAAATTTGATATTTCAAGATTTAGAGATTATGTAGTGAATCTATATATATATATATATATATATATATATATATATATATATATATATAAATATACACATACATACTGTCTATATATATGTACATACATTTGCACATGCAGATGTGTACCTTTTGCTTACATCCTCACCCTGGCAACAAAAGCATACAGAAATAAGGAGGATTTTGAGGCCCATAATTGAGTACAATGCCCCTTTTGGGATGTACCTTACCCGACACCTGCAGCAACTGGAGAGACCCCAAAAGTACCTCACCAAGAGGATCATGGGCTACAAACAGATGTCCTATGCAGCTTGACTAAAGAAACTCCAGCTCTACTCAGTTGCTTACCGCCTACTCAGAGGCGATCTATGCCTGATGTACAAAGCCATGTCAAACCCAGAATTAATGGACATGCTCCACCTCAAAAAATCCAAGTCCCTTAGAGCTACACGCTCCAGGGACCTAACCCTCAGCACAAAAATAAATAGGACATGCTGGAGGGACAGATTCATTTCCCAGAGGCTCCCCTCACTCTGGAATAGAATCCCAATTCATGTTAGACATAGCCCCTCGCTGACCCTCTTCAAGCGAAATCTGGACGCGTGGATGGGAAATCGCAAATTCACCCCTGGGATCTCTTCTGTGTCCCTGCTAGACAGAGGCACAGTAAACTAATCTTAAAAGGGTACCTTATGTGACCTACTTTACAGAAGCACAGTAGGCTAATGTAATAGGGAGGCGGAAGCCAAATACACTCTGGCTAGGCTTATAAATGCCCTAGGGCAGATAGCCTAGTATCTACCTATGAACCTATGGAGTGGCTATTGCAGCAGTGATCATTCAAACACCTATTGTTATGCAAAGTTCTCTCTATGTTCTTTATACAGATCATGCTGCGGTAGCCTTAGCTCTATAGGTACATTACGAGAGCTTAGACTGACTGGGAGGCAGAAGGATGATGGTCCAGATGCCTGAAGAAGGGTCATAGCAAAGCATATCCTGGAGAAGGTATTTTAGTTTGTAGTGCTTTGTAAAAGTATGCACAGAGGATCAAGTGGCTGCTTCTAGAATACTTCTAGAATCCCATCCTTTCCAAAAGCCACAGCTGAAGCATAGGCCTGGTAGAATGAGCCTTTACTCTTCCAGGAATTACACTGTTGTTATAGGTATAATAAAACGTAAAAGATTGAGACAGGCACTTGTCAATGTGTGCTTCGACACAGGCTTTCCTTTTTTCTCACCATCGCAAGAAATGAAAAACTGTTTATAGTTCTTAAGTGATTTTTTTTCTGTCCAGATAGCACTCAAATTGGCTGTGGACATCCTAGGAACAGAGTATAATTTCTCCTTCATTTCTAGGTTCTGGAAAGAATACAAGTAGACTGACAGTTTGGATTAAAGTAAACATGGATACAACTTTAAGCATAAATGAAAGATTAGTTCTCAAAGATACTCTTCCTTTGTGAAAAATTCCTGCAACTCAGATACTCTGTTTACAAAGGTTAGAGCAGTAACACTGCTTTCCAAGTAAAGAACCTCAAGTCACCCTGATAAGTTAGTGCAAATGGAGCAGGAGTTAGTTTATCCAACACAAAATTAAGATCCCAGGGAGGAACCACCTGTTTTCTAGGAAGCTTAATATGTAACACCACTTTCAAAACACTTTTACATAAGACTGCATTGAAAGAGGAGTAATCCATGGGCAGACATGTTGAAAATGGCCAACAAATGAACCTTGACATAAGGAGTAAGCCAGGCCAACAAAACAGTAACTCACAACAAACAACACAGAACCAGAGAAAGACCAGCCCTGGAACAGTGCGGATTCTTCTCTTGGTACCAACTAGAAAATCCTTTCAATTTGCTAATATATGACTTTCTAGTAGCAGGTTTCCTTGCCTCCTTTAATGCTTGCTGCATGTCATCAAAAAACAGGTGCCTAAAAGGTATTCAGTTAGTTCAATTTGTTTGGCGTCAAGAAGTATCACTCCCACCTTGTCCTGTGTGAGTAGGTCCAATCTGTGAGGAAGCTCACACCTTGTCCTATGTGAGTAGGTCCAATCTGTGAGGAAGCTTGTGGAAAGTAACCCTGGCCACTTCCAAACGAAAGGAGAACCATTGTTGCCTGAGCCAGAAAGGAGTCACCACAACGATCCTTGGAGAGCCCTTCTGCATCTTCAGAATGGTCCTGGATATTACTGGAAAAGGTAGAAAAGCGTAAAGGAACTTCTCTGTCCAAGGAAAAGAAAGAGCATCCATCTTCCAGGCCTTCTTGCATGGAATCCTGGAGCAAGATTTTGTCAAGTGATTGTTCTGTATGGAGGTGAACAGATCTATCTGAGGTGTTGTACACAGGCTGGATCAATTCCTGGAAGACCCCTACATTCAATTTTCATTCTTGAGGTTCTGTCCTGTTATGCTCAACTTGTCTGCCACACAATTTTCTTCGGACGGTACGCAAGATACCTGTAAAGTGAGACTGTGCTGAAAAGTTATACCCCAAGCTACCACAGCTAGTCTGCAAAGGGCAAGACCTAGTCCTCTCTATTTGTTTATGTACCTCATCACTGTGATGTTGTTTACGGGGACCATACGGGGACCATACATGATAGAGTTAACAGCATTTGCAAGTGCCAACATTTCTTTGACACTTATGGTTTTGGTGTCTTTTTTTTGTTCTAAAGACCCTGTACTTTTATCCCTATATACACTTCTCCCCAAGCAAAATACTGCAGCTGGAACTGAAAATGGAAGACCTGGATTTTGATAAATGTGGTCTCTTCATTACATAATCTCCTCTTCACAAACCCCAAAACTGGAATCTGGACTGTTAGGAGATGTTGATGCGACCATACAGATTTTCGGGACCAGTGGATTTTTCTCATGGGGAGTCATACTAAAGGAATCACGAGAATCAAAGAAGCCATGAGACTCAAGATCCTGAAAAATTCCTTGTCTGTGACTGTAGTCTGAGTTGAAAAACTTAAGAATACATCTACACAAAGATCTTTTCCTTCCTGTGGAAGATGAGTTCTTTGAACTGAGGTGTCTAGGAGCCACCCCACGAAAACAATCCTGTGAGATGAAGTCAGTCAAGACTTTTGTATGTTCTCCTAGAACCCCAGTCTGTGTAGCAGATCCCTCTTCCTGGTAAGAGATTCCTGACACTTTGAAAATGACACTGCAAAGATAAGCTATTTGTCTAAGTAAGGACATATAATGTGAATACCTTAGAGTCTGTAATACGCCATCACCAGAGCTAGACACTGTGTTGTTGGTGTCACACTTGATAGTGGACTTAAGTTTGACAAACACCTTGCACTAACAATTAAAAGGGTTCATGTCAAACTGGGTTCTCTCTACTACAGGGCTAAATCGTATCTTATTGACCATGTGCTGCGGTAGCATTGTCGCCTCATAGTAAGACGTTGTCCCATTCGATTCTCAGCTAGAGCGTCTTCTGTGTGGAGATATGCGCGAATGGGCGCACCTTCGTTGAACGCTGTGCGTCAGAGCTGGCAACTCGGCACGTAAAAATCTGCTGCCAATCAATAGCAGACCGGAGTTCCGCTGTGGCTACCCCTAACCGGGAAAAGCCGAAAGACACAACAACAACTGACCATGCAAGATTCGCAACAGCCAGAACCCATCTCTTATTTTCCCTGCTTTCCTGTTCATAAATATTTACCAATCTTTGTAAATCTGAACTGAATAGCCTTGAATCTTGCTATAACAAAATAGCCAAATTTGCCACTAATCAGTCTCAAAGATCTCGCCATTGCACTGCCCTTGTCCAGCTGAACTGGTTAGAGTGCCCTTGCCAGCTTACTCTGACTCAGCTACTAACTGCCCATACAGTCTTATAGAAACCTGACAACTGCCCAGCTCTATCTGTCCTTGTCCAACCCTACACCAACCTAAAATCTCTTAGGTCTGCTGATAAAGTATTGTTGAAGGTTAACAAAACCCAAAACTCTCACGGCATCTCCTTATACTAGCATACCATTGCCAACTGGAATTCTTACCTCAGCATATTCTGTCCATCAATGAGTAGCGGGAGGGGTTGGGAGGGTGGCTTAATGTCTAAGGTGTTTGCCTTACAAACACAAGTTGTAGAGTTTCAGTCTCACAAGGGATAATTGGTTAGGCTTAAAATGGCTCGCAAGGGCAGTTAGCTTAGTACTAAACTATGAACTATGAACATTCATTTAAACAGTCCCTAAAGGACTGTGTTTGTTTACTTTGCTTTTTGAAAAATGTTGCTGTGGTAGCATTAAACCCCTTGGTAAACCCTGAGAAGGAGGGCTGAAAAATCTGGGAAATGCCTTGAATCGGCTTACCTCTTTCATCACAGGTTTAAAAAATTCTGCAGTATATTTTCCAAAAACTAAGTCTCTATCCAAGGAAGCATTCAAAATTTCAACTTCATATTTAACGTGCTCCAGAAGGTTTTGAGTAAACAACAAAACAAACCTCTTCATGACAGTTGCAGATGAGCAGTGCTAAAAGTAGCATCATCAGATCATAAGCACATTTTATATAGTGAGTAGCCACAGAAGCAAGTTCTCAAAGCCAGCAAAAATAAACGTTAACACATGAACTTGACAACTGAGAATTCTAAAAATAAGCATTGCAAAAGAAAACGTTTTTTATCCCAAATCTATCAAAAGTCTTCCCATCCTTGTAAGGAGAGGGATTGGTATTAAAACAAGTTATATACACACTAGATCATGCTATCTTTAGTCTGTTTCAACCTACTGGTGATCACATCCGAAGCCAGCACTTCAGAATCTTCAGCTCTAAAGCTACACCTCCTCTTTCACAATGCTCTGTATGCCTGAATCTCTAAAGACTGAGTTTGTCCCATCATACCTGACCTACAACACAGAATCTCCCTAACAAAAGACTGAGGAGTAGACCAAAAAGATTTCCATAAGAGATTTTGGACCAGCCTGAATAGGAGTGACAATTTAGAAGGGGGGCAGAGGCAGGTATGGTTTAGGAAAAAAGGCTTTGGACAATCTTAAAAAAAGCATCTGATAGATGGTCATGACCTACATGGAAATTTGAAATGGCTGCTAGCTGGACCTTGACAGTAGAGCAGCTAGTCCTGGCCTGGAAAAGACCAGCCAGAAAGTCTAAAATTGCATCTGATGGGGAAGAAAAAAGATCTATACCCTTTGAAATGGCCAAAATGAAAAATCTCCACTTACTACCATAAAATCTATCTAGTGGAGGCCTTTTGAGAAGAGGAAAGGATATGCACCACACTGACAAGACAGCGCTGGGATCTCTGGCCTTCATCAGAAGTGAAGGAATCCAGTGGTTAATATGAGGGCTTTCAAAGTTGAGGGATGTTGGCTTGAAGGATGGAATATCAAATCTGGAATGAAATCTAGAACCCAAGGAGGGTGCAGCAGATGAGGTCACAGGAAAGGGAACCAGACTTGTCTCAGCCAGAAGGGGGTTATGAGGATTATGGTCACTCTGCATTTGTCTGCTTTCTGCAGAAACTTAATTATCAAGGGTATTGCTGGGCAAGTGTAAAGTTGACTCTGGGGTCAAGTACACAGAACAGCATCCCTCTGGTGACTGTTCCTTAGATGGACAAAAAAGCTGCTGCATTTGGTGTTAAATGGGGTCACAAAGAGATTGCCACAAGACTGGCTCCGGAGGCTCAAATTCTGTGCAGCTGCTGATCAATTGAGGTCCCACTTATAAGGCATCAGAATGCTCCTGCTCAGACTGTGTGCTGGAATAAGATGTTTTGCAGGTACATTTACACATAAACCCTAAACGTTCTACCCCAACTTACATTTACATTTTTGCTACAACTTACACAAAGAGTTCTCATTTAAACAATATGAAAAAATAGTGCTGTTAACTTTAATGCTTTGAGCCTTTACAATTTGCTATAATCAGCAGCAAGCAAGGAATAACAGATAACTGAAGCAAACATTTATGGAACTATACATCATACTGAGCAACTAAAGATAACCCCCAACACATTTTGTGGAGGTGGGAATGGTTGGTTCTTTCCAGAGAAATTAGTGGCTCGGTAGAAGAAGAGGCTGTGGAGGACCAAAGACTACCAGGAAGAAGTACAGAACTAAGTAAAAAAACAAGCCACCCTGGTGGAATCACAAAATCAATAGGCTGTATAACAGGAGGAAGAAAATCATGGCAAAAATTAGGAGGTGCAGCACCCAGCAGAATAAAAGCACTCTCATCAAACTAAACAAACAACTCCGAGGACAAAGTCTACCAAAGCCAAACTTGAGGTAAGTTTGGCCTCCCAGGCCAAGGACAACCACAAAGCATTCTTTAGCTATGTCCGCAACCTCAAAGGTAATACACTCTTGTGTGCAGTGCTTATTGTAAATGGAGCCACCTATACTGAGCCAGAAGATATAGCAAACCACCTGGTTGATAAATTCAGCTCCAACTTTACCCCTCTCTACGCATCAACCTTCCCTCAGGAAATATCATCAAATATAACTCCCCCTACTATCAATAGGGAACAGGTCCTTAATGCTCTCTCTAAGACCAAGAACACTGAATCAATGGGCTCAGACAATATCCCATGATGCCTTCTAAATAGCATGAAACATGACCTATCAGGACCTCTGGAATTACTACTTAACTGTAGCCTCAAAACAGGCTTACTGCCTCATGAATGAAGAAAGGCAACAGTCATCCCTCTGCCAAAGGTGGGCCCATCTACAGATCCTGGAAGCTACAGACCCATAAGCCTCACTAGTCATATATGTAAAGCAATGGAAAGAATTATCATGGAGATGATCAACAGAGATACAGTAATCTTCCAGACACTGGACCCAACCCAGTTTGGTTTTGTCAAGGGCAGATCATGCCTACTCAACTTGGTGGACTTCTTTGAGAAGGTCACCAAAGCAATGGATAAGGGCAAAATTGTACACAATGCCTACCTTGACCTGGCCAAGGCATTTGATACAATACCCCACTCGGGTACTGTTGACTTAACTCAAGTGATTTGGTACAAACCCGTATGCCAGCCAGTGGATAGCCACCTGGCTCAGAGACAGGACCCAAGAAGTTAGAATTGGGGAGCCCACATCTACAAAGAGGCCAGTCACAAGTGGAGTCCCTCAGGGATCAGTCCTTGGACTGCTCCTTTTTGGCATTTACTTCTCAGAAGTCAAGGCCAATGTCAGTGGTCTCTGGCTGACTAAATTTGCAGATGATTGCAAATTAGGAGCGGTCACTGAATTTCACACTGAAACAAATGTTCTCCAGGAGGGGCTGACGCAAACAAACACCTGGTGTCAGAGCCATGGACTAAAACTAAATGCCAAGAAATGCATACTAGTATCTTTTGGGAAGTCATTCATCCCTGGTAATTATCATATTGACAACACACCCTTAGAGGTGACCCAGTAGTCAGGGACTTAGGGCACACATAGATACTCTAGCCTTTGACCATCATGTGTCTACAGTGGTGAGGAAATAATTCCATGTTGCGCAACTTATAACGAAGATATGACATTTAAGTCCAAGGAAGTCATTGTTCCACTGTATTCGGCATTCATCAGACCTATCATTGAGTACAATGCCTACTTTGGTATGTACCTAACCAGGCAATACAGGGTGTAAGTAAAATGTCCTGTGCAGACCACATCAAGGCCCTATCCCTGTATTTGGTCTCCTACAGGCTTTTGAGTGAAGATCTATGCCTGGCATACAGGGCATTGTCAGACCCCACTCTGATGGACCTCCTGCATATCCACAAAACAAACAGCACCAGAATTACCCATTCTAAAGACTTAAACCCTGCCTGTAAAACAAACAGGACCTGCTGGAGACATAAGTATATATCCCAGAGACTACCCCATCTATGGAACAGGCTTCCCCATCCATGTGGAACACAGTTCCTCCCTAACCCAATTCAAGTGCAACTTGGACAACTGGATGGGAAACCAGAAATTCATCCCTGGTTTGGCACCTAAGCCTCTAACGGACACAAATAACCTGTAAATGGTTCACCTCCCAGGCTCTTGCTTACACTTTATCAAGGGTATCAGAACTTGTCAGATATTTGGGATACATGGCTTGGCTTAAAAAGGCCCTTGTCATTAACCTAGTAAACTCCTATGCTCTTCAGAAGTTATGCCTGACTGACAAAGTGCATTGTCATTCCCTTTGGGAAAAATTCAGTGCCCATGAACTACCACATAGGCGGTAGTCCGCTAAACACCGAAGGAGTGATAACAGACTTGGGGACAGAGGTTGACAGCAACCTCTGCTTTGATAACCACATCACCACTGTGGTCAGAAAGTCCTTCTATGTAGCACATCTCATCACAAAAGGTTTCTCATCCAGGAAGAAAGAGGTCATACATAATCCCTCTTTACGCGTCCCTCATTAGACCTATTATAGAACATAATGACCCATTTGGTATGTACCTCACTAGACACCTACAACTGGAAAGACCACAAAAATACCTAACTAAGTGGATCATAGGCCTTAGACATATGCCTATACCGACAGACTCAAAAAACTCCAGCTATACTCTGCCTCATATCGCCTACTTAGAGGTGATCTCTGCTTGATCTACAAAGCCATGTCTGACCCAGAGCTGCTAGATATGCTACACCTAAAGAAATCTCAATCCCACCGCACCACACGCTCCAGGGACCTAAACCTCATTATCAAAATTAACAGAACATGCCGGAGGGACAGGTTCCTAACCCAGCGACTCCCATAATCTGGAACAAAGTCCCCAGTCACGTCAAGCAGAGCACTTCACTGGCCCTCTTTAAGAGAAATCTTGACGAGTGCATGGGAAATAGGAAGTTCACCAAGAGGATCACTTCCATGGCCCTGCTTGACAGGGGCACGGGTAACTAACTTCGGGTGATAGCTCACCCTGAGGATCACCTCAGTGGCCTTGCTTAACAGGGACACTGGAAACTAGCTTTGGGCACATAATGTCAGGGTATCTTCTTGGGCTGGGCTTATATAGGGTCCAGGGCCATTAGCCTAGTACACATCTATGAACTATCACCTATGCTCAATGCCAGCTTCCTCTTTTGCAGGTCTCCTGTCAGGTCCTAGGAGCCTTGTCCTAAGAAAACACACTTTGGAAGGGAAGCATTCAAAATGGCTCGACTCAGCCATGCCATATGGTAAAAGGACATCCCTTGGCCTGCTGTCCCATTATCAGCATAGTGCAAAATGTAGCAGGAAAGGCAAATGCCCACTGCTGAAGCTGTGGTTAGAGACTTTACGTGACTCACCACGACTCCACACTGTTGGAAGTCTGCCAGCTTTCTCAGAGCTGAGAACATTATGGAAGACTGGGACCTATGTGGCAAAACACATAATCAAGAAATATCTGCTCAAAGTGGTACAGGAAAACAAATTCTTGCCATATCCATCCAATGCTTCAGATTCTGGAAGGTGCTGTGCTCCTCAGAAGTTATGCCTGACTGAAAAGATCACACAGAAGCCTGCTATGCAGTAACTGGTCAGCATGTGACTCACTCCACGCCATGAAAGGTTGTCAAGGGCATCATCTCTCTTGGCAGTAGAATTAAACATATACAAATTACACAAACTGCACTTTAAAACAGATTCCACTGAAAGCATAATACAGAAGTTCTCATCCATCTTCCAAATACACATTACTGAGTTACAGAGCAGAAACGGCTGGGGAGCTAAAGGCAGGTTTGTGGTACACTTGTTCTTGTGTCTATGTGTTTGGAATGGTCTAATTACCATTCTATTTTTCAGAAACAAGAATTCTTAGTTTTCATAATCCTTTTAACAGGGCACTAGTAGTGGAGGAGACAATCCCCTCCTCACTAGAGTTCTTCAGTATGATTGCCTAACACTCAGCACACTTTTGTGTCATACACCTACTGAACTTATCAAAGTGGTCCAGGCACCAGAAAAAAATTCATACCAGAGAGTGCAGTTCCCAAGAGACATCAAAACACTGAGATACATCTCACATCTGGGCTGGAACCTTGGGCTCAATCAGTTCTGCAAGACTATCTTAGGAGTCTCATCTACCCTAGCCTGTGGGTCACCTGTGACCACAGGGGGAAGAAGGAGAGGACAGACCTGGAGTAAAGACACTTTGGTATTGAGTGGACAACACAACAGTACTGGGGGACTCAAGGGGCACTCCATTTAAGCAAGACAGAAAGGAGTTTGTTTTGGACACTAATAATGTGCAGCCAATCTTGGGGCATACCTTCTAAGACAGTCTCATGAGGTGCAACTCTTATGATCTTCACAACCTCAGCCAATGACTGGTGCAAATATAACAAGTCTTTAGTATAGTCTAGGAGGAGTCTGCAACCTGTGAGGATGACAATGCTGCTTTGTGGCAGACCTTAGCAAGAAGAGACTGTAGCAGATATCAGACCCCCTTATCATCTCTCTCTCTCTCTCTCTCTCTGTTCCAGCATGGTCATGAATGATGGGGGCCCTCCAGTCTGACAAAGTGCCAGTATCCTCCAAAGCTGCGATCTTAAAGTTGAGATAGGAGTTGAAATTTTTCCATCATGCCCAGCAAGTTGGCCAGGCTGAAGCACTGCTACTTAAAACAATGCTTCATAATGTGCTCTAATCACAGGCATCAGAGAGGGCTGGTGTTTACAAAGGCACATGATGTGGTAAATACAGGAAGAATCTGAAAGTTTCTCAGTTTGAAAGTACTGAATGAAGGAACTTTTCCAAGGTGAACATTAGGATCAAAATCTGAAATACGGAAGTGGTAGATAAGAAAAGAAGTGTGGTGTAGGTACTGAGCACACTTTCCAGGACCAACACCATAGCCTGCATCAGTAGAATGCAAGATTACGTGTGGGAGCAAAAATGAATACAAAAACATGTTGAGCTGAAACTTTCAGAAGACAAAATCTCAGCAAATAACCCCTACAGAAAATCGCCAAAGATAGACTCCTGTTTTCTAATCTGGTGACTACTGCCATACTGACCAGGTGAATTTTGCAGAAATATTCAGAACAAGATGTTTTTAAGAACCTAAAATTCAAAGGATAACAGTTTGGGCATAAAGAAAACTACGCAAATCCTTCCTTCCTTTAGAAAATAATGAAGCACAGTTTAAAGTGAGAAACCTAATAAACCAGAGTTCTTAATCTTACATCTGTAAAGAAATGAGTATCGTGTGTGCGTGTGTGTGTGTGGGGGGGACTGCCCAATATATAAACAGATAAAATCAATGTAAGATGTCAGACTGGAGGCACTTGAGAGAAAACTGCAGGAATAAAACAGCCACAGAACTGGGGAGAGATACAGCAGCACATTTCCAACAAACAGTAGTAGCTACAAGCGCTGTCTTGTAAGACTGGCATGTAATCTGCACTTAAAGCTGTGCATGTGAGTTTCTGTAGATACGAAGATTAAAAGGATACACCTAAAGAGGCCACACGTATGCAAGCTAAAGTTGGCTTGAGCCTAATACAAGCTTATCTCAACCTCATATTCCAGAAAGTTAACGAGCTGGGAATGAGCAGAGCCACTACTTTTTAAGTGTCTGACCATTTAGACCAGGCCTGCTGGCATATGTAGGACAGGGCAAAGGGGAATACTGCCCTGACTGCAAGATACCAGGGGACACTATCTGCAAGGTGAATCTAGTCAGAGAGTATGACATTTGCAAATTAATGCCTGCACTGCATCTGTGGTCATGAATAAACCTCTGAAGCACTTACTGTGTGGAAACTTAATTGTAACAAGGCACTTGTGTCATTGTAGCAAGTGGTTTACTATGCTTTAACAGCAGAAGAGCTTTTTCTCAACTTTTTTGGTCCTCAACTTGTGGGTATACATCTTAACTGCCCCAGAATTTGCAGAAGGTCCCTGATTTTGCCTCATATTTTAGCCCTGATTTTCTGGTAAATCACTTGAGATTACAGTAATTACTCAATAATGCCAGCCATTAGAGTTTCATACTTCTTACTGTTCAGAAAATGCATATTGCAGCAAAGTCTTTATGGTTCTATTAACTTTCTAGATGAATTAGAGTTCCTGGCTGAGGGGAGAAGGTGTTAGTGTATTTATGTGTATGTGCCTATGAGCAGCAAGGGAAAATATGCTCGTGTTTGCATGTAAGTGGGAGCATCAAGTTAATTACTCGTGTATTTCTACTTGCTGGTCAAAGACATATAATTACATTGCCTCCTCCTACCTTCTGACAGGAACGTTAACTCACCTAGAAAGTTAACAGAACAGGTTTTGCATCTTTATGTCTTTTCTGAACAGTCTGTGGCTATTTACTTTCTTCACAATCATATAAGAGAAATATATGCATAGTATGGTTATCTTTTTATGGGGAGGGGGGAGAAAAACTGACCAAGCTGCTTTTCAGAGGCAAAGTAAGTGTGTATGTGTGTACAAGTTTCTACTTTATAAGCCTCGGACTAGCTCTTAGTGAGCTCCTGTTTGGCTCTGGCTAGGCTTGTTTTCAAACATCCCAGGCTTGCCAACCTCTAGAAGATTGATATTAGATTATGTTCACCTTAAAGTCCACTAAGGAATGAAATACAATTATACCAAAAGGGCATGCTTAATGTTCAGTTTATTCTGGTTGGCAAGAAAAGCCTTCAGAATGGC